>NW_026250978.1:0-152695 GCF_022114955.1 Emericellopsis cladophorae | reverse complement strand
TCTTGAGACAGGCACACACAATATGGCAACTATCCAACTGAATATGACAAGCTGCGCGTGACTTCCCACCGTCGTGGTCATACGTACAGAAGCCATACATCTCTAACCAGACTACAGGCCAAAGAAGAATGTTCAGTAATGCACAGTGCCCGGTGGGAGACAGATGGGCCCACGACACGCGGGATCCCACAAGGCATTGCTGAGCTGACTACCTGAAATCTAGCCAGGGGCAGGCAGGAAAGGCATGGATGGGCATGGACATTCGCATTCATTCAAAGGGCCGCGCAGCCAGGGCTGAGCTGAGCTTCCCACAATATCACGACCTTGCATTGACACAAGCACCGGCACAGACGCGATCATTCAGGGTTGTACACTCTCTGAACGAGAGGTGACATGATCAATGGGGACGCAAACATGCCGCCAGGTCCCATAGGTCTATAATGGCACTGACGAAAGAATCTTTTGGTGCCACTACTCCTCAGTAAAAGTGGCCCCCTCCTCCGTCGGTGCCTCAATAAACTTGACACCGCAGGACCCAGCACTCAGATACAGATCGCCCGACTTGAAGGAGACACCCTGCCCAGCCAGGCCAGCCACTTGCTCAAAGCTCGCAGCCGCCTTGAACGCGTCAGAGTCCGACGCACTGACCAGCACGGCACGACCGTCTTGGTTGCTGATAAAGTGTCCAGGCAAGTTACCGCTCTCCAAGCTGACAGAGCCCTCCCCCGCCAGACCAGGCTCGTTGACGCGGAACAGCGTCTGTCCCAGGCTCGCCCCCATCGAGACGACAATGGGTTCACCGTCCCCGTTATTGGCCAGATGGCCCCCGGCAGCGGCGAGCTTGACAGGTGTCTTGCCCTCCGCGACGGGGATGCCAAAGTCAGGGGTGCCGTCTGCCTTCCAGTACAACCTTTGCACGCGCGTGCGTCGGTCCGGGTTGTTGAGGGGGTCGCCTACAATATCCTTGTAGCCGCGAGAGTGGTACACAAAGACGTCGCTCAGGCCATCCTCGGATTTCGTAAACGAGTTGTGACCCGGTCCCCAGTTCTCCGTGGGCTCGTAGCTCTCAAAGACAGGCGCCTGGGCCTTGCTCCAGACGTTGGGGTCCGTCAGGTCGGCCGTCTCGTCGGCGGTGAGCAGGCCAACGCAGTAGTTGTGGTCGGTGGCGCTGGCCGAGTAGGACAGGAAGACCTTGCCGTTGCGGACGATGGCATAGGCGCCCTCGTTGACGTTGTGGCCGACGCGCTCCCAGGCGAGCGTGGGGTAGGAGATGCCGACGGAGGGGAGCTCGAGGGTCCAGGGGTTGACCATCTTGGCGATGAAGAGGCCTGTGCCCGAGCCGAAGCTGGCGTCTGCCTGGGCCCAGGAGAGGTAGCGGACGCCGTTGACCTCAAAGTAGGTCATGTCGAGCGAGAAGTCGTCCATGCCCGTGTCGATGACGCCCTTGTTCTCCCAGGTGGCCTCGAGGGGGTTGTCGCCCGTGCCCTCCAAGACGACGGGGCGGATGGCCCAGGAGCCACGCTGGCCCTGCTCAAAGGCGACGTAAATGTACCACTTCCCGTCAATGTGGTGGATCTCGGGCGCCCAGATGTAGCCGCTGCCGGGGCCCTCGGTAGCGGTGCGCTCATAGACGACGGTCTCGGGGGCGTCGCGGAGGCCCTCAATGGTCTCGGCGCGACGCAGGATGACCTGATCGTAGGCGGGCACGCTGGCGGTGAAGTAGTAGAGGCCATCCGTGTGCTTGTAGATGTGCGGGTCGGCACGCTGCTCGATGAGGGTGTTGGTGTACGAGACAGCGGGCGAGGAAGCCTCGAGTGATTGTCCGGCGCGTGCCTCGAGATGGGAGCGGACGTCCATGCTGGAGGGCGTGGGACTGGCCAGTGTGGTCGTGGTCGTGGTCGTGGTCGTGGTCACGAGGACCAGGGACCAGAGCGTGCTGAGGAAATTCATGGCGAGGAGGAGGACTGTACAGTGGGCATGGCGGAAACCACCTACCTTGTGAGTGAGTCATTTGCCCTCTTTTCAATACATGCACTCCGTGGCCAAGCCTCCAATGCGCGCCGGGTCAATGTGGTCGAACCCCTGGTCCGATCCTGACTGCCGACGATGCGCACCAATCGGCGTTGGAGGGGATTCCCGACTTGGGCAGCTGGCAAGCCTGGCCGAGCCATCCCATTCACTCTCGGAGCCTCTTTTGGCTCGTCATCCCCGTCCCTTTCGTTCGGCGCGGGGTTTCTGGGGCTTCCCCACAGCCCTTCGGCTCTTGCAAGGGGAATGAGAGGCCAGATCGTGGCATTGGGTCGCTTCGGGGCGAGGGAGGAGGAGAGAGGACTGAAGTTCGTGGGACGTGGGGACTCGCGGGACTCGGGACTCCATTGCCGATGAATGGTACATGTACTACTTACAGTGCGCTTGGTAGGTAGGATCTTGGCAGGCATTGGCGATGAAGGACGAGGCTCACAATGCTGACTTGTACACAATCCAATCGATGAGTACGCAATCATGAAAAGAGTAGTCTTTGCGCAGACAACGCGTGTGACCAATGCTCCATCGAGCAGTGGCCGATGCTCCCCGAACTCTACGGCATCCCTTTGCTCAACCCTCTCTTCCTGACAACCCCCCAAGTATCCTATCACAGCAGCCATCACTCGCCCTGAAACAAGATAAACCCGCCATTCACCTGCGCCGCATCCTCTGCCGCCACCGCAGACGCCATGCCCTCCGCCCCCAGACCCATCGACATGACCGGATCAATATGCGTCTGCCGCGGAATCGTAATCGTCGGCAGCGGCGCCTTGGACGCACGCCCCGAGATGAGCAGCGCCGGCCCGTTGATCTGCTTGCCCACCCCCGTCTTGCAGGCCCCCATGTGCCGCGCCCGCTCCGTCCTGCTCGACACAAACGGCCACATGGACGTCAGGTCGTCGTCGGGCCCGTGGTCCCCGCCACCCCCCTGCACCTGGACGAGGAAGTTGTTGAACTGCGTGACCCCCGGACCGGCCGTCGCGCCGCTGTAGTTGCTCTGCGAGGCGTCGGGGAGGCTCTCGAGGACGTGTGCACGCTCGACTGCCTCGCGGTCCCGGGGCAGTGGGTTCAGGCACCCCGTGCAGTCTTGGTGCTCCATCTGCGCGTCTGCCTGCGTCTGCCGAGATGGGCCTGCGCGTGAGCTTGAGCTCGAGCTCGAGCCCGAGCCCGAGCCCGTGGTACGCTTGGACGCGTTGTAGCACTGCATGGGGCTGTTGGTAGGCTTGCTGCGGGGAGGTGTCTCGTCGTCAGACGCGGGCGGAGTGGGAGGATGGACGGTTGAGGGCATCTCTCCACGTCCTGCGCGGGCTTTTTAAAGACGAGGCGATCGGTGTGGTGCGCCAGCTCACTCGAGGGCGATCAGGGACGCAAGTACATGTAAGTTTGACGATTCCACTCGCTCGCAATCCAGAGTGGCATGCGCCCCTTTAGTACATGCTTCTTGCATGCGTGCGTGCACCCAGGGCCACGCCATCTCCGACTGCATGTCTCAGTGACACTGCGCACCAACGGCGATTACGCAATGTCATGTCCCCCAATCCGAGTCACCGGGGTGGTGGTGGTGGTGGTGGTGGTGGCCTCTGTCCTCGACCGATGTTGATCTGCGCAGCCAGTCAGCCGTCTCGCCTTGTCGTCCCTTGGCCGCCTGCTTATCGCCGTAGTCTGATGCCCTTGTGATCGGTCTGCATGCGAACGAGGAATGGCCGCGGCTCGTTGGCTGGAAATGCGGTCCGGGTCCGGTTTTGGCGCCTCGTCTGCAGGTGAGGGTGAGCCAGCGCATTCCTCGCTCACCCACCAACCGCATAACCATCGCAGCAATGCCAGCTCACGCGTTTGTGAGCAAGCAGGCAAACATACCTCGACGGGGGTCAAGGGAAGGAGGGGTAGAGTAGAGCGCAGTCGGAGAGCTGGCACTGCGTCGCTTCATGTCAGTTCCCGCACGCAAGCAAAGCCCAGAATGTTGGCATCATCAAACAGGCCATTTTTCCATTGTCCCTAACTCGTAGATTAATTAAAGTCCGCTGGACCCTGTGCCTCCGCATCAGGAAGCGTATGCAACTCGAAGAAATTGTAGTGTCTCGCCTCGGCCCTCGCTCTCGACGCAGCATCGAGCTCCCCAGGAGCCGGCGCCCCATTGATCTTGACATCTCCAGATCTCTTGGTAATGTTTGCTACAGACGCAGGCCTAGAAGAGGGGGGGAGGGAACATGTTAGCGGACGCGACAAGTGGCAACGGTGCAGTGGAGAAGCTTACCCAAACATCTCCTGATCTAGCGCGAGGAACTCCTTCATGGCCCTGGAGCCGCCGCACTGCACCAGGTAGTCGAGATACACCTGGGCCAGCTGCATCTTGACGGCCGCTGACAACCGACTGCGATTCCTCATCTCGTCCAGCACATGGCGCATGCGCTGCAGGCGGCCCACCTGCTCCTTGTGAGGCTTCTGGTCTGCTTGGCTCGATGGACCGGGGTGGCGGGGCTGCTCGCGCTCAAACTGGAACCATCGCTCCCAAAACATGCGGCTGTCCGCGTACCACTGCACATTCTCGGTGAAGATCTCGCGCGCCGCGTCGGCCTGGCGCCTCGTCTGCCAGACCATCCACGCCCACTCGGCCACCAGAGCGGCCTTGGTGTACATGTCGACCGTCGGCGTGTTGATGTGGTACCTGAAGAGCTGCACCGCCGCTTCGAGTCCTTCCTGCCGGCGCAGCAGGTTGGCCCACGACTTGATGACCTCGACCGCGTCCGGGAGCCCCTGGAGTATGGCCGCGTGAATGTCCTTGGCCACGTCCACCCGGCCGCAGCTCTCCTCAAAGTACGCCCACATGAGGCGGATGCCCGGACGGCTGATGGGCACAAAGAGCGTGCTCGCGCGCATGTAAATGTGCCGCACCTCCTCCGCCTTGCCCTTTTGCGCGTGCATCCAGCGCGCATACCGGAACCAGAACTCGTCGTACAGCGCGCACGTCGTCAGGCAGCGCTCGTACAGGCAGACGATGCGGGCCGCGTCCCCCTCGGCCTCCTCAAAGTCGAGGTAGTCTCGCCAGGTCTGCAACGCCGGGTGCTCCAGCTCGGTGACGTGGAAGTAGGGGCGCTTGACACCAGACTCAAAGGTCCATCTCTTGGACACTTCGCTCTGGGTTCTCGTAAAGGTCTCATAGTACATGCTGTCGATCCTGGTCCGGACATCCCGCTCAAGCTCCAGTTCCGGCTTGGGCGGCAAACCGAGCGCGGCGACCTCTGCCTCGCACTCGCTCCGGAACCGCGCCAGCGTCTCGGGGGCAGCCAGGCTTGTCAGGGGCTGTTGGTGCGAGAGGCCGCGGAAGCGCTCGTAGTAGCGAGCATACTGGTGCATGGGGATGGCGATGATGCGGACGTGCAGAGCAAACACGCGGTCTCGCGCCTCCTGTCGCTCCTCGTACTCAATGTACTTGTCCCAGAACGGATGCGCCAGAAAGTCGAGTCCCACGCAGGCCGCGCCTCGCTCAAAGAGTCTGTTGGTCAAGTCAGCAAAGTCTTCACCGCGACGGGGCCGGGAACTCGCGGAGAGGGGCTGGGGGGAGGGAGAGCAATACAAGATGGGCTGGCCGTGTGAAGAGTTTTGGAACTGTGCTCGCCGAGCGATGATATACCAAGCGCCGGGTGAATCAAGTAGGTAGGTGAGACTCGTCACTTGTCCCCGCGTACCATGAACAATGCCTGATCAGAAAGCGTGAGAGAGCAATCCGGCGGGAGGGTAGGCCTGCTGCAGGCAAGGATCTCACCATCAAACCGCCCGTCATTCAGAGGCTTTCCTTGCGCCCGGGCTTCTGAGGTGGGTGGGCAGGCAGGCAGGTAGATAGGTAGTAGGTAGGCTGGTTGTTTCGCATCGCGCTTCGAGCATGTAATGTAATGTTATGCATGGCAAAGGGGAAAGGAGGGGTTGATATCCCGTCGGCTATACTTACTCTCTGACGAGCTGGGGGTCGTGCGTCGTCTCCATCTTGAAAGAGCAATACTCCGTCCACAGGTCGACCGAGCTGATGATGGCGGCGACGCCACGCTCGTACACCATCTCGGCCGACTCTGGGCCGGCAATGTTGAACTCGGCGTCGGCATACTTCTTCCAGTAGCCGAAGAAGAGCGGGAACTTGGCGAGCAGGCGGTCGTAGGCGTCGCGAAAGGTCGCCAATGCCTGGGGGCTGGAGTTTCTGTTGAGGCCGCCCTCGAGCGCAGTGACCGCGTTGATGAAGTTGTCCCAGTTCTCGAACGAGTCTGGATCGGCTTCCTACAGGGGATATGGTCAGCATTGCGCCATGAGGGGCTGCGCGCTCGCGACGCACCAGTTCTGCATTGTGTTTGCGCACAGCGGCGTACTCCTCATCGGAGCCGCCATACAGCGCAAAGTCGCCCATGGTAGATGCGGCCTGTGTGTGATTGAGACGCAGTTGTCGTATGTACGGTGTCGCGATGCGTCAGTTTGTGGCTGTTGTGGTTGGTTTTTGACTTGAGGACAACGAGGTGCTTGTGCTGGTGATGATGATGCGACGGTACGAGGCTGAACGAGCCAGCGACTGGAGGTTCGACCCTGGGCGCGTTGATTGGTCGGCTCCCGGATTCTGCACGTCAACCAGCGCCCACATGTCTCCGAGATAGGATGACTCAGCAGACCACAGTGGGCTTGATATTCGCGCGACGCACGCGAAAAAAATGTCTGGCTTTCTTCTTCTTCCTCATGGCTTGTGATGATTCTCAACATAAACATATGATAGGAAGAGAATGAACGCTCCTCAATGAGGAGCATGATCTCAACTTCGAATCTGAAGCCCCTTTTAAAGCTACTTTTTCTTGCTCGTTGCCATTTGGTCTCAATGGCACAGTTTGTTCTTCTCGACTTGATAGACGCTTGGAGTGCAGTAGATTTGGTGCGACGTGGGGCCACTCAGCTCAATCTCTCTCCTTGCATTCTACGACGACTTTGAGCTGGACAGGCGCAAGCTCAAGTGAGCTCACTGTGAGTGATGGCAGTCAAGTACATCTGCTGGATGACATGGGCGTCTCGATGCTGGATCCTGATATCCCCCTGAACTCATGGATGCCACTGTTCGTACGTGTGAGACTGCTTCTCGGGAAGAAGACATGGCCCGAGTTGTCAATGTTGCCGACTTACCAAAAAGAAAAAAATTATAATTTAAAACCGAAAAACAAAGGGCATCATGATTTTATGTACTTGAGTGATTCCTGACTCTGGAGATGCTGTAGTACATACCTACTCACAGTGCTGAACCGCGTCCTGCTCTTGGGCTGTTCGGGAATCAGCAGCTCCATTCCATGATCCATCCCTGGTAGCTGACGTCGCCCAACACGAACTACACGTACCAACGCTCGACCATCCTCCACCTAACCTTCGCTACAAAGACCCAACCTATCTTAATCACACGCCAAAGGCCCAAACCGTCAATACGACTGGCCAGAGTCTCAACATCGATAGCCCTGTCTGTGTCTTGGCCAGCTTTTCTCCGTCGACAATGCGTCCGCGCATCTAAATCGTCGAAGCGCCCTTCCCCCTCTCCCCATCTTGACGCGCGCGCCCACCCACGAGCGAGCACCACGAGATCATGGACCATCCGCCCACGGCGTGGAGCGCCCAGCCTCCAGCTCCCGACAAGTCTTGCGAGCTCTACATCCGCGACTACCCCAACCGCTCCATCGCCATCGTCTCGACCACGCACACGCTCATCCTCCGGTACAGCGCCTCGACCAGCGGTAGCGACGCCGGCGGGCCCAACGGATCCCACACCTCGCTCCCGTCGACCCAGAGAAGCGGCATCGCAAAATGCATGGTCGAGTTCTCGCCCACGTCGGAGCAGCTGCTCAAGGAGTACCGCCCCCTGACGCCACGACCCATCTACGGCACCCTGGGTCTGATTGCCGTCAACGGGGAGGTCTTCATCGCCGTCATCACGAACGCTGCCAGGGCCGCCACCGTCAGCCCCGGTGAGACCGTGGAGAAGATTGGCGGCGTCGCCTTTTACTGCCTCAGCAGTGCCGACTATGACGACGTGGTGCCCCTCGAGACCCTCGAGCCCGACATGTCCGACGCCGCCTCGGTCTACAGCCAGACATCGCAGTACGGCCAGAACCTGAGCCGGAACCAGGTCGCCCTGGAGCACCCCTGCCATGAGCTGCGCAAGCTCCTGAGCAACGGCTCCTTCTACTACAGCACCGATTTCGACGTGACCAACAGAGCGCAGGACCGGCCGATCAACACCAACTCCTTTGCCATTGACAACTTTGACGACGCGTTCTTGTGGAACTCGTTCATGATCAGCCCGCTGGTCCTCTTTCGGTCAAGGCTCTTGCCCCAGGAGAGGGAGGCGCTCGACTCGTCGAGGATCTTGACGTCGGCCTTTCGAGGGTTTTGCAAGACAATGACCATCCCACAGACGGCATCGCCGTTGAAGGCCAGGACTGGGATGCCCTCCTTCATGACGCTCATATCACGGTTGTCCTGCCGAAGGGCAGGGACGCGTTTCAACGCGCGCGGGATCGACGACGACGGACACGTCGCCAACTTCGTAGAGACAGAGACCATCTTCTGGAGCCCAGCAGGCGTCTTCTTCTCCTACGCACAGGTCAGAGGCTCGGTGCCTGTCTTCTGGGAGCAGGCGGCCGACCTGGTCCCAGGGCGGCAAAAGGTCACTGTCACGAGGTCACCAGAGGGCATGCAGCCTTCGTTCAACAAGCACTTTGACGAGCTGGAGCAGACATACGGGGCCGTCCACGTCGTCAACCTCCTCAGCGAGACGAAGCCCGCCGAGGTCGAGCTCAGCAACCTCTACCATCACGGGATACAGCACAGTCCCCTGAGCCGAGCCGGGATGAGCGGCTCGCCCGACCACGCCCTGCTGCGGGAGACACGGTACGACTTCCACGCAGAGACAAAGGGCCCCGCTGGATACGAGGCCGCCAAGGGCATTCGTCGGTACGTCGAGGACTCGATAGACGCATTCTCCTACTTTCTCGCGGAGGCATCTGAGGAGAGCGGCGGCCCGGGGCACATGAGGGTTGTCCTGCAGCAGGATGGTGTCTTTCGCACAAACTGCCTGGACTGCCTGGATCGGACAAACCTGATCCAGACGCTGATCTCGCAGATGGCCGTCGAGGCCTTCCTGCACCAGCGGGGCGTGTACGCAGCGTCCGACTTTTGGATGCGGCACTCGAGCCTGTGGGCGGACAATGGCGACAACCTGTCCAAGACGTACGCGGGCACGGGCGCGCTCAAGTCGTCGTACACCCGACACGGCAAGATGTCGCTGGCCGGCGCCGTCGCTGACATGCGCAAGTCCGTGCAGCGCATCTACCACAACAACTTTGTCGACCCGTCGCGGCAGGTCACCATCGACATGCTACTAGGCCGCCTCGTGAGCCAAGCCCCTGTCCATCTGTTCGACCCCATCAGCGACTATGTCTCCATGGAGCTTGGAAAACGCATCGAGGAGTATACATCGTACAAGAACATCAGTATATGGGTGGGCACGTTCAACCTAAACGGGCGGACAGAGGGCGTGGACGAGGACCTCTCGCCGTGGCTGTTCCCTCCGGCCCTGGGGAGCGAGCAGCCCGACATCTACACGGTGGCATTCCAGGAGATTGTAGAGCTCAGCCCTCAGCAAATTATGAACAGCGACCCGGCGAGGCGGGGCCTCTGGGAGCACGCCGTCCAGAGCACGCTCAACCGACGCCAGGCCGCGCTCGGCGGCGAGAAGTACGTCCTGCTGCGTAGCGGGCAGCTCGTGGGCGCCGCGCTGTGCATCTTTGTCAAGACATCGGCGCTCGGCAAGATCAGGAACGTCGAGGGCAGCGTCAAGAAGACGGGCCTGTCCGGCATGGCGGGCAACAAGGGCGCTGTGGCGATCCGCTTCGACTACGCCAACACGCAGATCTGCTTTGTGACCGCCCACCTGGCGGCTGGGTTCGCCAACTACGACGAGCGGAATAGGGACTACGCTACGATCCATCACGGGCTACGCTTCCAGCGCAACAGGGGCATTGATGACCACGACTCTGTCATCTGGCTGGGGGACTTCAACTACCGCATCGGTCTGGGCTCGGACAAGGCGCGGGCGCTTGTCAAGAGGCGGGATCTCGAGGCTCTGTACGAGAACGACCAGCTGAACCTGCAGATGGTCGCTGGTCTGGCCTTTCCCTTCTACTCCGAGGCGCGCATTTCGTTTCTTCCGACGTATCGCTTCGACGTGGGGTCGGATGAATACGACACCTCGTACGTCATGCTCTTGCTCTTTTTTTGCCCCTTCTGTGGGATCCCCCGTGCTGACAAACATGCTATAGAGAAAAGGCGCGTATCCCTGCGTGGACAGACCGCATCCTCCGCAAGGGTGCCAACCTGCGTCAGCTCCTCTACGACTCGGCGCCGCTCCGGTTCTCCGACCATCGCCCCGTCTACGCCGCGTTCGAGTGCCGGGTCAACATTGTCGACGAGGACCGCCGCGAGGCGATCAGCAAGGAGCTGTACAGTCGTAGACGAGCCGACGTGGGCGACGCGGGCACGCACGTCGGCGACTTTGACGACACGGAGGACGAGGACCTCATCGGCTACGAAGCGATTGAACCGGGGCTGCCGCCGGCCAGTTCGGATCGGCAAAAGTGGTGGCTCGAGAACAAGCAGACGGCCAAGTCACGGATGAGCGCGCCGCAGGGCCAGGACGGGCAGCCCATGGCGCTCAACCCACGTCGTCCGTCGAATCCGTTTGGGCACGGCGAGGAGCAGGACTGGATATCGGTATCGCGCTCGTCCTCGAGGGGCTCCTTTACGGGCAGCCTGTCGAGCTCGCCGTACGAAAAGGTTGCCTTGCCGGGAAACATGGCGAGCAGCCTCGCGTCGGGCCAGAATGGTAGTCACAACACGCCCAGGAGACTGCCACCTCCACCAGCACAGCAATACGACGGCTCGCTCGCCGCCAAGGTCGGGAGGATGAATCTAGAACAGCAGCAGGGTTCGGCGCCACCGCCTCCCCCGCCGCGCAGGCAGGGCACAGGCATGAGTTCAGCCTCTGTTCCTGCAGCATCGCAACACCAACACCACCACCACCAGCCTCCAGCCGGTCTGCAGCAACCACTGCGCCCGACGTCGGCGGCATCGAACGCGTCGACTGCCACGCGAGGCAAGACTGCGCCGCCCGTGGCGAGGAAGCCAGCACATCTGGCAACGTCGCCTACTGTATCAGCGCACTCCAACGGATCGGAGCATGGGCAGTTTGCTCCTGCGTTACCCGCGAGGAGCAATACGGGCATGTCGATGTCCAGCCTCGAGGTGTCTAGGAAATCTGTCGGCTCGACGCAGCAGCAGCAGCAGCAGCGCGGACCTGTGGACCTCCTGGACTCGATGGAGGATGGCGGTCACGGAATGGGCGGCTGGGAGACACTGCAGCCGAGCAGGTGAGATGGGTGCATTCTAATTTTCGGGGCATGGTGAGCATGCGTGCGTGGCGTTGGCTCTGCGGTCTGGTTTCTGGGTACAAGTATCATCAAGGGCATTGGATAGCATGGAAGGGATAGATCAATCGATATGGGAATCTTCACTTCACATCCAGCATGAACAGCCAGGCGTTGACAACCCCAGCACCTTCTTCCGCACCCTCACAAATGAAATCCTCGTGGGATGCATTCCTCGGGGGCCTCAGCCTCCGTTCATCGGCCTTGCGAGTGAGATCCACCCCCGCAACTCCCAGTATTGAGGCACAGTATGATCTCGGGATGCATAGATGGCAGGGGGTGTGGAAGGGTGGTAAAAGGTAAAAGGTAAAACGGCTTCCGATCCCCGGCCATTCTCCCGACCAGCATCGATCCGTGACTCGCCAGAAATGGGCTGATCACGAATCACCATCCGTCGCCTCCCTTGGCAGCGCGTTCTCGACCCGTCGCTGCACCTCTCCCAACCCCAGCGAGACATTGTGCTACAGTGCCTGCTGCTGCTGGCTACGTACATGTACGTAGTCACCGACAAGAGGTGCCACTCGTTCCCGCCCGAATCGCACAAAAGCCTGGACTTGTCCCCTCATCAACAATCACAGTATGTTGCCTGCCTGCTCGCGTCGCTCGCTCGCTCGCTCGCTGGACTCATCAGAGACTCGGAGCAACGCCTCCCCTCCGCGTGACTCGTACAGGTCGGCACTGGAAACGGGTCACGAGAGCCATTCACCGTGTCAATCTGCAATCCTTAGTTCCCCGAACCACAATTCCATCCCCCCTTCCCTCCCCCGGATTCGCTGGCTCCCTTCCGCCCAGACTCCTGCTCCTCCTCCCCTACCGTCTGTCCGTATCCGTACCTTATTAAAAGGCTTTGTGAGTCTTGATCAGTCGCGAAGTACGGCCGGCAACCGGCCAAAGGGGCAACTTCACACGCGACGCACTCACTGGACAACTCTACTCCTTGCAGATCTCGCTGATCCGACATCGTCAAACAATCAGTTTGCCCCTGTGCTTCAATCAACCTATCGACGCTCATTCGAATTCACCTCAGCCTCGACGGGATCCACCCACAGCCGTGCATCTCGAGCCTCGCCCAATTTCTCCCTCGCCCATCAC
This sequence comes from Emericellopsis cladophorae, assembly GCF_022114955.1. Lineage (NCBI taxonomy): Eukaryota > Fungi > Ascomycota > Sordariomycetes > Hypocreales > Bionectriaceae > Emericellopsis > Emericellopsis cladophorae. The sequence goes on along the minus strand of NW_026250978.1, from coordinate 140,084 downwards.
CATCATCATGGAAGAGCGCACAGTGCACCACCTCCCTCCCCACAAGATGAACCGCATCGCCGTCTGGCGCGACGAGGTCGCCATCGCCGCCGAGCCCGAGCCCATCTCCCCCACGCCGTCCGCCCCCAGCATGGCCGCCTCGTCAGGCTCCGGCTCCGGCTCCTCGTCAGGCGCCTCCTCTGTCCACACCCGCCCACGTCGCAGCCTGTGGCGTCGTTTGACCCGTCGCCTCTCCGGTATGGGGGGCGCCGCCGCCAACAAGGGCCAAGGCGAGGATGCCTGGGACCACAGCACCCGAACCGAAATGTACCGCGAGGAGAACACGGTGCACCACCAGACCCGCGACTACGAATATGACCACGCACAGGAGCCGCAGAGGAGCGACCACGGCGGCGGCGGCGGCGGCCTCAAGGACAGGCTGGACAGGCTGGAGCGAGCAGCGCGCCTTCTGGGGCGTGCCGATTGAATGCATGGCGGCGGCAGCTGCCTTGGTGATGAAGACACGAGGATCAGATATACATATTATACCCATTTTGCTGGAATTGACGATTATCATGACACGCACACACTCTCTCTCTCTCAACAAGCGTCCCCGCACAAGAGGTAAGATATACCTTTTTTTATTATTCGACGTCTCGGCAAGTAAGTACGTCCGGGGTCCATCCTAGCGCATGCGTCCCATCTCCATATCGAATGGGACAGACAACCCGTCTTGCCCTTCCTAGCGTCCAAGCTCGCGCGATCTCTCCCTCCCAAAGACCGAAGCGCCCTGTCCGACAAGAAAGACGTCCAGCAAGCACCAGGATGGCGCTCCCGAAGCCAAAAGCTGCTCTCGCAAGAGTAGCTGTGGAGGCCGCCAGCCACAATCAGCCAGTCGTCCTCCCGAGCCGACGTCGATTTGGCAGAATGACAACAGAGAAAGCACACCGCGTATGACGAGTAAAAGAAAAATTGATGATATGAAAAAGGACATTTCCATCGTACCGGGGTATCGAAATGGGGCGCGTCCCGTGTTGGGTAGAGCGAGCGAGGTTGCGCGGCCACGGAGACAGGGGGAGTCTTAGGATTAACTGCCACGTAGTTTTTCGAGAGTGTACGGCTGTCCAGGCACGAGCACGGCAGGACAGCCTTCCCTAAAACCATTTGCGCACCAAAAGAAGAATCCATGCCACGAAACCTCAAAATCGCTCCCAACTCCAGTCCCCCCTCCCACCCCTAAACCCCTAGCCTGCCGCCACGGTGAGAGTGAGCGGGTGTTGTGTTGCACAGCAAGCAGTCAGTTGGCTATCACGACCGCATTGCTAACAAAGGTAGGCCGTCTGAGGCTGCAGACGCCTGTGGTATCGCGTAGAGAAGAGGGTTTTACGAGGCAGCTGCGGGCGCAGTCTCCTCAGTAGGCTTGGCCTCCTCCTCGGCGGGCTTAGGGGCTTCGCCCTCCTCCTTCTTGGCCTCGGTGGCCTGCTCGCCCTCGGCGTTGTCAGATGAGGTCCACAGGGTCAGGTTGTCGCGGAGCAGTTGCATGATGAGCGTGCTGTCGCGGTACGACTCCTCGGAAAGAGAGTCCAGCTCGGCAATGGCGTCGTCAAAGGCCTGCTTGGCGAGGTGGCACGCACGGTCAGGCGAGTTGAGGATCTCGTAGTAGAAGACGGAGAAGTTGAGGGCAAGACCCAGGCGGATGGGGTGGGTGGGGGTCAGCTCAGTCTGGGCAACGTCGGTAGCGCTCTAGGGACGGGAGTCAGTCGATAGTTTCATTGAATTCGTCGTCGCAGGGCATGTTACCTTGTAGGCCTCGTGAGCGGCCGTGGCGGCGCCCTTACGCTTCTCGCCAGAGGCAAACTCGGCCAGGTAGCGGTGGTAGTCACCCTTCCTGCAGCAAAGGGTCAGCAATTACATTCGCATGCGCAGCCAGAGCGCGAGAACCCACATCTTGTGGTAGAAGACCTTGGACTCGCCGGTGGCGGCGTTGGGGATGAGAGCCTCGTCAAGGACGTTCAAGACATCCTCGCAGACCTTCTCGAGCTCCTGCTCAATCTTGAGGCGGTAGTCCTTGATGGTGGAGACGTGCTTGTCGGTTCCCTTAGTCTCCTCCTTCTGCTCGATCGAGGAGATGATGCGCCACGAGGCACGGCGGGTGCCAACAACGTTCTTGTAGGCCACGGACAGCAGGTTACGCTCGTCCACGGTGAGCTCACCGCCCAGCTTGGCAACCTCCTTCATGTAGTTGACCATCTCATCGTAGCGCTCGGCCTGCTCGCAGAGGCGGGCGAGGAAAGTCTTGCTATCAAACACACCATTGTCAGCGCTGCTTCAGCTTGCGGTGATGGAGGGAGTGGCCGGCTCGAGGTGGGGTCAGGAGCTTCGGCAGACCAGCTCCTATCGGACCTGGGGACTAAACAAACCTTTCACGCTGAAAGATGTTAGCATCGTCTCGTACTAAAAGGATTTGCGCTAGAAGCAAAAAATGACTCTGTGCGCAAGCGCGCGACGTGCAGCATCGCAGCAGCCTCTAAGCAGCGCGCGAGCGTTGGGCTGAGGGGTCAAATCCGCTCGCCGTTGTGTATGATCGCGGCCGGCGGTGGCTGCATCGGAATGGAAAGGTAACCGTTTGGGTATAGGCTCTGAGCACTCACCTCGGAAGTCATGGTTGCGGTGATTGTGTACTTCGTGACAAGTCAAGGACGGAGAAAGTTATTCCAAAGGTTCACGCCGTGGGTTGCGCGGGTTGTTGTTATGTTTCGTTTGCGGGGTGGTGCAAAAAGGCAAGGTGAGAAAGAGAATGGGGGGGGGCGGAGAGGGTCTTGTCTGAGGCGTTGAGGATGGCAGTGTGTTTATATTTTGGCCTTGGGTGCCGGGTAGGTGCGATAATTTGGGGGGTTCGACGTTGGACGAGGGGCAATTAGCGCCTCGTGCCCCCTAACGCCGTCCACGTTGAACCCCCAAGACCCCCCCCTGTAGTCGCCGGTTTCTCGTCCGCACACGCGCCAAACTTGCGGTAAGGCAGCCTGGCAGGCGCGAATCCAGCACCTTCCACGACGGCAGAGATGGGCAGAACCGCTGAGTGCCAGCAACGATAAGTGGAGCGCGACTGGACTGGACTGGGCTCAGCTTTCGATACCGTGACTGTGAGAAAGAGGGGCAGCCGGGCGGTATGGATCAGTGTTTTCTTCGCAGCATTTTGCGCCCTTTGCCAAGTCGTCAGTAAGAGCAAGGTAATTACAGCTCCCAGCCCTTCATATTGCTGGCAATTTGAACCCGGCGGCTGCAATCACCGTTCTGTTGCCTCGCTTTGGCACGCGAACACACATCACGTTGATACACCATCGACCCTCCTCACGAGGCTCGATTGGGCCAGTCACATGCTTATCCGCCAGGACAGCACATCAGCCACTACAGGTACGTCGTACGTTTGCCAGGACTGGCCCAGACTGGGCTGAGCAGCAGCTCAACAACAACGCAATCAACCATCAGACCTTTCGCGGACTTTTGGGAAAATCGGGGGTGCTGGCGCCAGCAAGCCCGGGGCACCGAGCAGGGCGAGCCGCGATATCGAAGAGCCCACATTTCCACTCTAGTGGTCCAGCCAGGTAAATTACCTATCCTGCCGATCACCACCAGGCAGCCTACTGACGGCCGTAATAGACAATCCAGTCTCCAAGAAACCGCTTCCTGGATCGGTCATGTTTACTTTGGGCGCCATCTGCTGTGTACCACATTGCGCACGGTCGGATGATTGGATGAAAAGCAAGTGAGGGTGAGGCGCTTATCTTCACAGGCCTGGGACCAAGAGAGAGGTGTTGTGCGCCCCTCCAGTCTCGTATCATTAGAGAGGTTCACGTGCCAGCTGACACGGCCTGAACATCAGAGGCGCAGCTCTCGCTTGCATTGTAAGATGGCTGCGATATTTGTGGCATGCGGATGGCAAGGTAGAAAAAGTAAGGCGCGTCTTCTCCATGTCTAGAGGAGGGTGGTTGGCTTCGCTCCATGATTCATGACTGGACTACTTACCCTACGGGCTGCATAGTCTGCAGTTGCTGGATGCCAACTGACCAGCGCACGTGAAGGTTTTATGCTCTCGAAGCCCATGAATGCCCGTGCCAGTGTTCTATTGATTCCGCAAAGATGAGCACCGGGGCATTGGCAATCCCTGAGTGCGGCTCGCCGGGGCAGGCTGATGGATGGTCGGCGTGAAAAACCTCAAATGTGCAGCTTGACCTGGTTGACATGACTGACTTATCACCAAGTACACAAATGCCTGCCAGATAATCTGGCGACTCGTAAATATGAAATATTCTCTACTACCTATATTGAGAATTATAGCTAGGGTATAGAAACACCAACGCCGTCCTTGCATCCTTATAGCTCATAGCTCATTGTCGTACTCATATGGCTGTCTCCCCCAGTTCGCAGGGTCGCCGCCGGGGACACAGAGACCTAGACGCCAGAAGTAGTCGCGGTGCGAGAAGAACAATTGCCACAGCCTGTAGCGCGCATAACTGTCCGCGCCAGCGCTGCAGCTTGGATCGTTGTACCCAACGCAGCTGTGAACATCTGTTTCCGACGGCGACAGTGACCCCTTGGAGATGAAGACCTCTCCGGCGTGTTGTTCGTAGCCCCATTCATCCAGTGGAAGGAGAGGCACCGGATCATTCACGTGCGTCACGCGGCGGTAAGACCGTTTCTCGAAGTCTTCTTCTTCGTCTTCTTTGCCGTTGAGAGCGAACACTTCGTCCACGAAACGAGCAAACCGAGGGTTGCCGACTCGAGGCTCACCGAAAGTGGTGACAACCACATCATCCCAGCCCAGGGAGATCTTCAACTCCAGCGCGGCCAGACAGGCAACCGCGCCGCCCAGACTGTGCCCGACCAAGTGGACTGGGTAGTCGGGATGCTGCTCCCTCAGGTTGATCAGCTGTGGGATCACCTCCTCCCGCGCCGTCTTCCACGATTGCAGGAAGCCCGAGTGCACAGTGCAGTTTGAACACTCATGCGATGGTTTCTCCGGCGGCTCGCCGCCTCCATGGTCTGGTGAAGGGTATGATGTGTACTTTTGCGGTGTTGTGCTGAGGTCCACCACCGTATTGGTGATGCTATACGTTCCACGAAAGGCTACAATGATTGCCTTCTCCCCAAAATCGTCTCTGTCATCAGGGCTCGTGTCGTTCCTCCGCTCTCCGTCATCGATGGCCACGTAGCCGCAGCTGTCACTCATAAGTAGACCCGTATTCCATGTCGTAACGAGCGAAACCGTGGGGAACTCGTTACAGCGGGAAACGCATTGAAAGGGTTCACTGACGCCCGTGTTTCCGATACAGTAACTGATGTCGACAAGGCGGGCAAGGCGCTCGAGTTCGGCGAAGAAGGGCGTGGAGATGGTCGTTGGCATAACACCCTCGGGAGGCGCGAGAGGCTGTTGCGCATCGATTGCCGCACCATTCGTCGTCGTCGTCGTCGCAAAGAGAGCAAGACTCGATATATGGGCTAGGAGCCCTCGTCGGTTCCAGAGCATGGTTCGGAGACTTGATGGTGCAGTGCGTGCCAGACTTGGAGAGTGGCCAAGTATGCGACCTCACGCGACCATTGAGTTCCGGTTGCGTTTGCGCAAAGAAGCAGCGTCCAGAGCAGGATCGATTGCCCCGGAGAAATCTGGATGAGAAGTTGGCTTTAGCCAGAAGACATGACGCACCGTCGGTGCACTATCAGATGGCGCAGCAGCATGATCACAAATGTTGGTCAAGACATGATTAAAGCGCCGGTACATAGCTGGAGGGTCTCGTGGTCTCGGTGGGTCCGTCACTGAGTGACAGAAATGTAGGATGGCTAAGTCAAGGTGTGAGAACACCCAGTTGCTGGAGCACGCACAAGCTTGCGCTCACTATAATGACAACCAAAAGAACGTGAACAATATTTGTATCTCCTCCAACATAAACGTGCACTGAATATCTTAGAAATTCAAGTCTTGACTTGTGACGTGTAGTAGAAATCCGATTACACTCAAGAGTACCTGTAAGTTGTAGACAGTATTGTGTCTGGATGTTGTGGGTGAGGTCATTGGCCTGGATAGAAAACGCGGAGGCTGCAGGGGCGTCTGCAAGCCGCTGGCGCCAGGGCCCAGGGGCACGCACGTCACTTTCAGATCTCCAGATGTCGCTGCAACTCCATTCAGATCCAAAAGGCACGCTTATTGTTTCCAAGATGCCTATCTTTATGCATACAATATATCTCCCAGTGTGAACCTCTATCTCTTCTCAAATGCGCGATCGCCTCCCCTTACACACTGAATGTAGCGGCGGGAGAGATATTGGTGAACTTGCCATTGTTCACCGTTGCATTTGTAGCACACTTTCCCATGGGCTTGCAGGTCAAGGGAATACGGACGCTCCCTGCAGCCTCATAGTCGGGCACGCTGTGATGTGGTTAACGACAACTTCTGGGCAAAGAATCACGTGAACATACCCGTCAGATCCGGAACAAACCCTCTCGATCATCGTTAACCGCGTCTTGTCGTTCTCCCAGATGAACTCAACGTCCCCGTCCTCGCATTTGTATCTCGGGGTTCTGCCAGGGGGCACAGATGGCTCCGAGGTAGAGTTGTAGTGGCATAGCGTCGTCACCTCAGTGTCCGTACTGGTGAAGGAGAAGTCGAGGGACCTAAGTGTGGTGCCATTCGTGCTATTCGATATGCCACCAAAGTCTCGAACCTCGAAGTCGGCTGGAAAGATACAATCGTCAGCTGCCACTGCAAAGGCCATCAAGGCCTGAGGAGGCGAGTAAGCCAGCTGCGCGCCGTACGCAACACTGGGCAGAATACCAAGCAACAAAGAGGAGATCATTTCGTGTAGCTTAGTTAAGATTGTTCATTGGAAGATAGTGTATTTTGGAAAAAAACGAAACTGAGCCAGCAGCTGGGAAATAAGATATATAAACGTCGAACTCGGCAGGCGTCCATGGACAATGTATCTCCACGCTTGACGTCGATATACGTAGGTATGGAGCCTGCAAGCACCGCGCCGCCCAAGCGCCACATTCACTGGCTCAGGTACCAGGACAACGTTTGTCTAAGTCCCGGATGGACGCGATGATCGAGAGCGGCAACCATGAAGACGATCGGGGCGACTTCGCCAACGAGTGAAACATATCAACCCACCCGGCGTCACTGGGATCTCAAAGACACCCTACAATCCAAGGCCTGGACATGACTGAATGTAATGGTCGTGAAAAGTCTAACGTAAGCCCAGCGCCAGGCAGGAAAGCCAGTCAGTCATGCAGTGCCTGAAGCTGACTCGTCCTACAGAACCGGCTACCAGCATAGGACCTGGACCGATGCGAGAATCTGCGGCAAGATTGGCGAAGTGAGATCGATTCGCCGAAGCCGCTCTTCATCAGAGGCACAGAGCATGTGAGACAATGAAATGATTGGCACTCAGAGCTGGATCTGCGGTTGAAATGCGGTGCACCATTCCTGGTCGTTGTCGGCCGGCGCCAAGCCCCGATCTCTCGGTCTAAAAGGGTCCGTGCACCACGAGCCCGCGGATACCCTGGCACGTGACCGCACAAATTCTCGCTGGGAAAAATTGCCCCCCTGCAACCGCAAGCCCACCCCACACCCTCTAGCGAAATTTCCGCCGCCCCGAAGTACGACGCATCTCTTCCCATCGTCAAACTAACCCTCCAGCAACCACATCGCCTATCACCATCACAATGGCAAAGGAGGCTCCCGCAAAGACCGGTCTGACCATTGGTCAGAACCGTGGCCACGTACGTTGAAATACCAAAAACATCCCCGTCGACAAACACCGAACCGAAAAGAAAGAGAAGACCGTCGAATCGAGCGAACACATACAAACCATCACACACAATGTCTATATACAAGTCTCACCTCGTGGAGGATCTCTGCTTCTAGGTTGTGGGACTGAGAATGGACAAAAGTGCACACGCGTTATTGTGTCGTTCTTTTCTTCGCCTTTTCTCTTTCGGTTCCCTCGACGAAAACTCCTACCTGGCAGATGATGGACGCTGACATGCTGTGTTTCTCGGATCATAGAAGACGACTGCTCGCGTTGTCAAGCCCCGTGTTTCCAAGACCAAGGGTCACCTGAGCAAGCGCACCGCGTTTGTCCGTGATGTCGTCAAGGAGGTCGCTGGGTGAGTTGCTCCTCCATGGCAGTCGAGGCAATTGCACTGTCAGCTGTCTCAAATGTTCTCATGCTAACGCCTGCCCAGCCTCGCCCCCTACGAGCGCCGTGTCATTGAGTTGCTCCGCAACTCTCGTGACAAGCGTGCCCGTAAGCTCGCCAAGAAGAGGGTATGTCCTGGAACTTGTCGATGCCTCGGGATCATGTCGCTAACCCTGTCTAGCTCGGTACCTTTGGCCGTGCCAAGAAGAAGGTTGATGAGCTCCAGCGTGTCATCGCCGAGTCGCGCCGTGCTGGCCACTAAACTCGAGAAGACAAATCGCTTGTCAACTCGGTACCTCCACACGCTGAGACGTGGAGATGAGCCAACAAAATAGCGACGGCAGAAAAGGAATGACGAATACCTGGGTTCATTTGTTTACGGGCATCGGTTCTGGCGTGGTCTCTCTCGATTCATGTGAAATGATCGGCTTATGATATACCGTCGCAGAAGGCTTGGCTGCGCCGAGAGGAAAAATCAACACCAAGTTCACCAAGATGTGTTGCCTTTTTTCTTGATTGTGATTTTCATTGTCGGGTTAAACAGCGCTATGCAGTGTGCGTTGCTACCATCCAAGCTCGCTATGGGCAAAGGACCAGTCAGTCAACATGGGATTACTTCTTGCCCATCTTGAGCCATTTGGGCATCTTCTTGCCCAGGCCATCGCCTTTGCTCTTCTCTTCCCTCTTGGGCTCGACAAATTGTGCTGCCTCAGGTTCTTCCTCCTCTACATCAGGTACCTCGGGAATCTTGACGGACTCGCCTTGACTTGCCACGCTGGATTTGAGGAAGGGCTTCTTCCGCACCTCGGCGGATACGCTGTCGTCCCAGATCAAGTTGACTAGCGTCCTGCCAGTCAGTTTGTACGCTCTGATAAGGCTGTTGCTCGCGCTGCTGTCATCCCTGATCACCGTCCGTCCACCCGAGATGATGAGCTTGAAAGGCTGGCTCTGGTCCGCCATGACATGCCTGACAGCCTCATACATAAAGCCGCCCGTCTCCCCGTGACCAACCACCCATTCACTGCTGGTGTTGTCTGGGAAACGGACCTTGACACTGACAGTTTTGACAGCGGCGAACTTGGCTTCTTCGGCCGCCGCCTTTTCTTCGAGTTCCTTGTCTGACAACAAACGCTTGTTCCTGGAGTTTTCCTGTAGACGAGCTTGGTGTAACTGAGCATGCGCGATTGTCGGCGTGTAATCCACCTCGCGCACTGGTGCCTTGGCGGCAGCCGGGACATCGCTTGACGGTGCCAAATACACATGGGAAGGCTGAAATGGGTCCTTTGACGCAAGATCTGGCACATCGATGGCGTCCGATTCCTTGGACGGCGCTGGCGCCGTTTCAGGAGCTGTTGGCTTGGGCTCCTGGCTGGTGGGCGCAACGTCCGGCATCGGAGAATCGACTGTCTGTACTGATGTAGGCGCCTCGACCGAGGGGGTGTCTGCTGCCGCTGTCGCAGAAGTTGGCTTGGGTAACGTATCCTCCACATCCTTGAAGTACTGTCCAATGCGTTCCAACGTGTCGTACAGCGTTTGATCTGTTACTTTGTAGGTAAGTCGTATGAGGACACTTCCCGAGTTATATCCAAGTTGCGAGAGCGTCTTTTGAAAATCGTCCAAGGTTGACAGCTCCCTTCCCATAATGTTCAACACCGGGGTCTCGTAGCATAGCTGTCCACTCCCTGCGGTCGCCGTCTCGTTGGACATCTGGGCCACGCCCCGAGCAGTGATATTGATATTCCTCCCTGCACTCGCATCGCCGCTTTCAAACTGCCGTAGGAGTTGCCATAGCGTCAAGTCACTGGGAAACTTCCTTATTAACCGACCGCCGGGGATATCCTTGGCTTCGGGCTGTGGTAGCTGCAGGGCGACTTGGATGGCTGAGGGCGTGTTGGACTTGAGGACGAGGTCGAGTTTGGCCCCAGGGCTGAGGCCAGAGGTGCGGAAGGGCACAGATAGATCGACCTGTTTCGCCTTGTGTTTGGCAACATACTTGTCGCTCGGAAGGTTGAGGCTCTTGCACGCCTGCTGCAGGACGTCGGATAAGTAGGTGCCCGGCGATACCTTGACTGTTGCGCGCCTTGCGCCTGGTCCAATGACCACGACGTGTGAGGACATGCTATTCCCCGAATGCCTGTGATTTCCCCGGTTGTTCGCGACTACTATCAACCGTGATGGTAGCTCGGGATTCGGTCGGTTTGAATGTCCTTGGGTGATTGAATGGTGGGGTTATGCAAGTACTTGGCGAGAGAGATGGACGAATTCGCCGAGATGAGGATTGCGAACAGGAATATGGAAATATGCGGAGTCGGCCTCTTTTCTTCGATGAGAGATCCTTATCGTGAAGCAGCGCGGTTCATGGGCGAGTATATGAAAGAGTGGTTGTTCGTAAGCTCACGCTGTTCTCGAAGCATCCGCAGGCAGCGGCACGGTGAGGTAAGAGCTCCTCCAGCGAGTCAACGCCAGTTCGAGGTGGGCTGTCCAGCACCTGTGTAACCCAACCAATCAAACAACGCCTGTGGAACCCCCAGGCTCGACTGTCCGCGCCATGGCTGTTTGCCTTGAGGCGCTCTCCGCTAAACGCACCTGGGGAGCTCCAAGCTGCATCATCTCCGCGACGACTTTGAATGCCATCATCCTCCGCCAACACGACACAGGTTCATACGACGATCTTGTCAAGTTGACGTCCCGAGTAAGAGTTACGTATTCATCTCCTACAGAGGGGACTAGGTCTCCACCACAGTCGCCATGGTACGTCGATTCCGTCCCCAGCGTCGAGAAGCGTCACCAGCTAACATATGATGCCTGTCTGCAGTCTTCACCCTTCTCGATAAGTTCGTTCACCGGCCGACCCCGACTCCCCCCCCATCGTTGCTAACCTCGATCACTAGACGGTGGTGCCGCCGTCGCCATGGTTGGCAAGGACTGCGTTGCCATTGCCTGTGACCTGCGCCTGGGCATGCAGTCTCTCACCATCTCCAACAACTTTCCCAAGATCTTCCGCTACGGCGACAATGTCTTCCTCGGCCTCACGGGCCTCGCCACCGACGTGAGCACCGTCTCCGACGTCTTCCGCTACAAGACCAACATGTACCGCCTCCGCGAGGAGCGGTCCATCTCGCCCCGCACGTTCGCCAACCTCGTCTCGTCGAGCCTGTATGAGAAACGGTTCGGACCATACTTTGTCAGTCCAGTGGTGGCTGGCTTGGATCCCACGACGGGCAAGCCTTTTATCTGCGGGTTCGACAGCATTGGGTGCATTGATTTCGCAAAGGACTTTATCGTGTCGGGCACGGCGTCGGAGCAGCTGTTCGGCATGTGCGAGGGGCTCTGGGAGCCGGATCTGGTTAGTTATTTTGCTGCGACTGCCTCGGCTGATGTCCTCTGTGCTGACTCTGGTAGGAACCCGATGCGCTCTTCGAGACCATTTCGCAAGCGCTGCTCAACGCGGTCGACCGCGATGCCCTCTCCGGCTGGGGTGCCCACGTCTACATCATCGAAAAGGACAAGGTCACCAAGCGCTTACTGAAGGGCCGCCAGGACTAGGCGGAGGCAACTTTCATGATGAACGAATGGGACGAATGGGGCCAAGGTTGCATCTGTTTGACTATACTAGATACTCGCTCAAATGCCAAGGGACGAGTGATGCACCACACACTGCTGACGATTCTTGTGATGCATGCTCGAACAGGTCTATTCCCGCGGAACCTAAAGTGCTATGCAGCCCAAGGACCCACAGACACGTCTACAAGCTAAGTGTACATGTTGTCTATTTGGAGGAGTGTCTAGCGAACATGATCCTCCTCTACTATCTATCCCTCTACTGCTCCTTCTTAGCCTTGAGATCAATTTCCGTCGTCTTCTGCATGAAGAACTGGCGCTCGATGAGCTTGAGTATCTCATCAAGGAGACTTTAAATCGTTAGCGAACTTTCCATCACACTTGATAGGTCCAAAACTTACACGACGGGCGCACTGATGACGACAACTGCCTTCCACTCGGTGGCGTTGAGGGGTAGGATGGAGAACAGACCCTGAAGGACAGGAGTGTAAAGCAGGGCAAAGTGAAGAGCCATTGACAAGGCGATGGCATAGACCAGCATCATGTTCTTCCACAGGGGCAGGGTGAGCAGGGACTCGCTTGACGACAGGGCGTTCATAGCGTTGAACATTTCAATGACGACCAGGATAGACAGCGACACGGTCGAGCCAGCCTTGGCCATGTCGTTGGAGAACATGTCGCAGCCAATCTCGGGGAAGTCGGCCGAGCAGTGGTGGAAGCGGGACAGCTGCTTGAAGCTGATCTGGGGTCCTTCAGGGTTGTACATGAACCACCAGGCGTATCCAGCAACAGTGGCCAGGCCAACATAGGTACCGATGACGAGGTAGCGAACGAAGAGCCAGCCTCCAATGAGGACCTCGTCCCTCTTGCGTGGCTGGCGCCTCATAATGTCGTGGTCAGGGGGGTTGAAGGAAAGCGCAGTGGCAGGCAGACCATCGGTGACCAGGTTGACCCAGAGGAGCTGCACGGGCACAAGAGCCTCGGGCATGCCGAGGGCGGCGGTGAGGAAGATGGACACGACCTCGCCAATGTTGGAAGAGATCAGGTAGCGGATGAACTGCTGCGTGTTGTTGTAGATGGCACGGCCTTCCTCAATCGCCACCTCAATCGTGGCAAAGTTGCTGTCGGCCAGGACCATGTCGGCCGCGAGCTTAGAGACGTCGGTACCGGAGCCCATGGCAACACCAATGTCAGCCTTCTTGAGGGCGGGCGCGTCGTTGACGCCGTCGCCGGTCATGGCAACGACCTCGCCGAGAGACTGGAGCAGGTCGACCAACTTGGACTTGTGGCCAGGTTCGACACGGGAGAACAGGGACGCGTTCTTGGCAGCCTCAAGTTGCTCGCTGGGGCTCAGGTTGTCAAATTCGCGTCCAGTGTAGCTCTTGCCCTTGAGATCTTCGTGCTGCGTGAAGACGCCGATTTGACGGCAGATGCTCTCGGCGGTGTTGCGGTTGTCGCCGGTTATGACGATGACACGGATGCCGGCTTCCTTGCACTGACGGATGGAACCGGGGACTTCCTCACGGGGAGGGTCCAGCATACCAACCATACCGAGGAAAGTCATGTTCTGCTCGAGCTGCGCGTACTGCTCCGTGGTCTGGGCGTTCTTGATCAGGGGGTTATCGGACACATCATCCACGCTAGCCAAGGCGATGACACGAAGTCCACGGTTGCCGTACTCAACAACCTCCTTGAGGAGAAGGTCGGAGAGCTTCTTGTTGAGGGCCACCTGCTTGCCGCCAGCACCCAGCAGAGCGTGCGAGCAGCGATCGATGATGGACTCGGGGGCACCCTTCACAAGGAGCTTCTTCGCTTTGCCGTTGGCGGCAAGCACAGACATGCTCTTGCGGTCGCGAGAGAACTCAAAGGTAGCCAGACGAGAGAGGGCTTTTTCATGGTTTGCGCTGGCGTAGTGAACGCAGTCCTCGGGGTGAGTATTGGCAGGGGCACAAGGGCCAATCTTCTCCGCGAGAGTCCTCAGGGCACCTTCCGTGGCCTCGCCGACGTTGGAGAAGACGCCACTGCGCGAGTCGTAGGCGAGACGAGCATCGTTGCAGAGAGCTGCGACCTCAGCCATACGTCGGACCGTGTCAGAGCTCTTGGTCAGATTGTCGACAACCTTGCCGTTTAGCTTGATGTCACCCTTGGGAGCGAAAGTGGTGCCCTCGACGTCAAGCTCAACAAGGTCGGAGCCACTGTCGTCGAGGTAGACCATCTTGTTGACGCTCATTTGGTTTGTAGTGAGAGTGCCAGTCTTGTCAGAGCAGATGACGCTGCAGCTTCCCAGGGTCTCGACAGACGGAAGGCTGCGCACAACAGCGTTCTTAGCGGCCATCTTGCGCGTACCCAGAGCCAGGCAAGTGGTGATGACGACAGCGAGACCCTCGGGGATGGCAGCCACACCCAGCGAGACGGCGATCTTGAGATAGTAGATGGCGCCCTTGGCCCATGAGCCGTGGCTGGGGTCATTGAAGTTGGGGACATTGATGAGCCAGACGAGGATGCAAATCACAGTGATAACCTTGGCCAGCTTGTCGCCAAAATCGTTGAGCTTCTGCTTGAGAGGCGTGGGCTCGGAAATCTGGGCCGTGATGCTCTCGTGGATGTCGCCAATGGCCGTGTTGGGTCCGGTCAAGACAACGACGGCCTTGGCCTTCCCCTTGACGACAGTGGTACCGGAAAAGAGCATGTTGGTCTGGTCCTGCAGGACAGCCTTCTCATCCTCAACGATGGTCAGAGCATCCTTGCGAACGCTCTCGCTCTCTCCAGTCAGGATAGCCTGGTCCACAGCGAAGCTGTTGCTTTCGATCGCGACGATACGGCAGTCGGCCGGGATGCGGTCTCCAACAGCGATCGAGACAATGTCACCGGGCACAAGCAAGTCAGCCCTGAGGCGGGAGATGTGACCATTGCGGAGGACGTTGGCCTCGTTGGCCGAGTACTCCTGCAGGGCGGCAATGGCCTTCTCGGCGCTGCTTTCCTGCGAGACTCCGACAACGGCGTTCAGGATGAGGATCGTGAGGATCTGCAATCAGCGTTAGTCGTCTTGCGCGTCCCTCGAGTCTATAGTGGGGCGCCGAGCCGAACGGACGTCCACCAGGCTTACGTACCACTGCTGGGTCGACAAAAGCACTCCAGCCACCCTCCTCCTCGAAGAGAGCGAGTACGAAGGAAACGACGGCCGAACCGAGGAGGATGATGACGAGCTGGTCTTTGAATTGCTCGAGGATCAGCTCCCAGATCGGGGTCGGGGGTTCTTCCGCGATGGCTGTGGTACACAGGTCAGCAAGAGGTAGTAAGGAGGGGCAGGGTGTAGCGAACCATTGCTGCCATGCTTGCTTCTCAAGGACTCGACCTGAGCGTCCGTGAGGCCGGTGTTCTCGCTCACGGAGAAATTGGCAAGCACCTGCTTGGTGGGACGAGCAAAGGCGGCCTCCATGTTGGGCGATGTGGTGGTGATAGTGGTGAGTTGGGAGAGTTGGAGGTGGTTGCGAAAGGCAAAGAGATGCGCAATGATGCGCTGCGCTGCGATAGGCCGAGACGAAGCGCGCACCCTGGGTTTGGGGCAGATCGGCCGGTCGGAAATATCGCTAGCTTACTAACGAACAACCAGCGCGAGGTAACTTAAAAAGCCTAACAATGGAGCCTCGACGTAAATGTAAGAAAAGTGGAAGAGTTCAAGAAACGAAGGGGATTGAGAAGTTCAGTCTCAGCATGGCAACATGCTGGAAGGATGCAGTGTGGGCAGATTTATCAGCAACAGAGAGTCTAGATTTAAGATTCCCCACGCTGGAAGAGGATCAAGAGGCAAAATGTCAGGATGGTATCGATCTTGTAGTCACCGGTCCTCGCTTGGACATGGCGAAAGTGCGTCCAGCAAAAGCTCAACGTGTTCACATCTTCGCCAGTCGAGCATCTTTTTTTCCGCCTCCGCCCCACGTCTGGGACCTGAAACTTGCCCAAATGCGGTTAGCATGAAAATATCTGTCAGAATAAGAAGAGCACTTGGCTGCTTGACCGTGCCAGTGTTAGTCCTGACAGTTTACTGTCTATACAGGCGTAATGTATCGGCACTTCTGCTGCAATGGATGCTGCTGTGTATCTTCCAAGACTGCTGATGTCTTTAGGCCGAACTCCTACATTCGTTCACCAGTGTGAGCGACGAAGCGGGCCTGACATCAAGCGGTTTCTTAGTTGTACCTTGAAAGTTCGCATACCTCGTCTCGCATTCTGTCTCACCAATTGTCCCGACACTGCCCACCAGTAGATCCGAAATGGCACACATTGTTTTGCGGTGGGACTGTGGTCATAGCGAATACACCGCTTCCAGTTCCCATGGCGAAGTTGAATAATCGCAGCACTTGCGATTTGAACTCGATTCCAAACCTGCCTAGGGCCTTGAGTGTGCGTGTTTGAGGTGAGCGCTAATCCAAGCTGCGGTTTGGCCATCCAGGTTGGCGCTGGCCCGCGTGTTCCGACGCCTATCTCGACGAACTACCAGTGGCAATTAGACGCCTGAGCTCAGAGTGTAGATCGCGAGGGTTTTGAGTCAGTGCTCGTATATCTGAGATAGTCTATCTATCCTGTGGGTTGTCCTTCATCGAACGCCTTCCAACAAGCTACTTGAGATCTCCAAAGACTTGTCATGCCGGCTACGGCTATTCATTGAGAGAAATCGGGCCTCCTAAACGAACAACGCTTCACTGCATGGAACTGGAACGGTGCTCTTCCATGCTAGACGCGCAAAGCTTATCTGCCAGAGAGTCTGCTGGGTTCTTTCCCCAAAGTGTCATCCGTCTTTGATGACGGCGAGCGTGCCACGTCCTCGCTCTTGCCAAAATCACCGAATTGGGCATGTCATCATCAGCTCAGACATGCCATCATCTTCAAACGAAGCCTTGTTGCTTGTCGCTATTGCTGGTCGAGTTCTGCATCTGCCATCTTTAAGTACCGTCCACCAGTCATGTTGTACTAATCCGTTCTGCGCGACACTTTTTGGCTCTTTGGTTTCTTGGAGCAGATGATACACGCCTGTTGAGATCATTGTCATCATTTGATTCTCTTCACTTCTCACTATGGAAGCTGGCAAAGGAGATGCCCTCGTCAACAGCGGTCGTGGCGTACACGATGATCTTCACGATGCCGGGACACCCTCTGCGAACGAAACAGACTCTTTTGGCGGAATGCGACCACCAACCCGTCCAAGAGATCGTTACAACCTGTCATCCAGCCTTGACCAGACCATGGAAGAAGGCTTCAGGCCATTTGAGGGTACGTTAGGCCAGTGTCAAACACATGGGTCCGCCTCTAAAGAGCATTCGGAAGAGCTTCCCAGCAATCTTTCTGGTGGCCAAGGCCCGTCAGAGAACAGTCAGAAGCTCCCGCGAGGACCATTTTCCAGATGGGTGCGGTCCTTGCACAGGCGGGCAGAGTGTCGTCCTTCGGTTTCCGGGAGAACTGGCGCAGAGGGGCAGCTTTTCGACGCCCCAGACATGCGAAAGACACCGTTTTCCCGCAGCTCTCGGCATTTCGCGTCTTCAACTGGATCTTCCTTTGGCTTCGTTGCGAATATGCGAAGTGCTAGTGTCAGCCTCGTCAGTGCAAGGAGCGCAGGCCGTTTTGGGTCCAGAAAAGGAACACCTATGTGGCCACAGGCAGACCGGAGCAGCAGAGCATCTCTTTATATGACTCGAACGTCTGAAGACAGCACACTGTTGGAGCGATCAGTCCAGGAAGACAAGGCAGCCGCAGATCGCGCGGTGCACAGACGCCTTATACTGGAAGAACTTATCGCGACTGAGGAGAGTTACGTTGGGGATCTCCGCTTCTTGATCAATGTGAGATATTCGGTTGCGCCTTGTGGCAGTTGCTAATGCTTCCAGGTTTTCGTGACCATGTTAGCCCCTCTGCCGAGCCATGCCAGAGGTCTTCGGACATCTTTCAGCCGAAACCTGAATGAGATACTTGAGCTGCACGAGGAAATCCTCGGAGAACTCCATCGAAGAATTCCGTTTTCCGAATATTCTCACTACAATGCCGACCAATCCGCTTCATTGCCAGGTGGCAGCACCCGCAGCGTTCACAATGTCACTGGGCACAAGCGTTGGCGAAGCCTAGATACTGTCCCAGAGCATGGAGGCAGGTACGCCCTCATCCACAGATCTCATGGGCTACTGGCTGGGTCTCAGACCGCGGCTGAAGTTGCGGATATCTTCATCAGACGGGTGCGTTGTTCAGAGGTGTGTTGACCGAAAGTGAGCACCGCTGACCAGCCACAAGCTCGGTCGTTTCTTCGTATATGAAGAGTACGGGGCGAAACATGGTCTTGTTGCAGCGGAAATCCATCTTGCGACGCAACCCAACACGCCAGGCAAGGCCTTTTACCAGCGCGGCATTGAAGCCCTTGCTTCAACTCTCGAACCGTCCAAGCCACCGTCCGCTTCGCTGAAAAGGGCTTCAACGCTAGACGACTTGCTGATGAAGGTATGTCGATTCGACTTGATCTCTGGCAATGCTGATATCGATGGCCTTCAGCCTGTCCAGCGTGTGACGAAATATCCACTGCTGTTCGACCAGCTCGCCAGGTCCACCACGGCGGCTGACTGCCCAAACTCGCACATGGAAGTCGACACGGCGCTGTTCCGACTACAAGAGGCGACTTTAGCTTTGAATCGCAACACCAATGATCCCAATGTCCGGGCTGTTCTCGAGAAAACTTGGCTTTTGCAGGATCGGCTGGTATTTCCCGGTAGAGTGCGTGATTCTGCCGTCATACCAAGCGTACGCTGACAAGACTTCAGAGAATCGATGCCATGACCAAGAACCAAGTCCGTGGCTTTGGCAGAATCCAAATGTGCGGTGCTCTGCATGTGATCTGGTCAGCGGCCGACGGAATCAAAGGTCAGTACGTCATTTCGCTATTGTATAAAGACATGCTGTGTCTCGCTTGGGCCGGCAAGGTAGATCAGATCTACACAATCATGCTCTGCGTAAATCTGGATGACGCCCGAGTCGAGACAACGACAAACGATCATGGTATGTTCTGCTTTTCCGAAACAGGTATGTGTTTTTTTAACTCCTAGGCCAGGCCTGCAGTGTCAGACCACCCCTTTTTCATGGAAATTGATCTTCGAATGCGGTTCTCATCTTTATGAAATAATCATGACTGCCTGCTCCCAGGCAGAGGAAGAGAGTTGGCGCAGCCGTCTCACTCGCATCAAACCGGAGGCCCAGCCCGCGCGACAGCAGGGCGCTTCGACATCCTTGGAGATGGATATCAAGAGCTTCGGTACAGTGTTGGGGAAAGACAATAAAACCCCACCGCGAGATTCCATCAACCGAGCCTGTACCGTCGGTGCCAGAAGGACAACGACTCCGGTGATTCTCAGAAATACCTGCGCCGCTGGAAATGGCAGGAGTATTCCGACCTCGAACGTGGCTATCAACCGTTCTCAGTCGCTTCTGGCCACCAATTTCCGGCAGACAATTCTGGCGCCACCAGCAGCTAAGAGAATCCGTCTGGAGTCGATCCTCGAGGACGTGTGGACACGCGACACGCTTCCGTTTCCGGGAATTACTGGCAGGGCTCGAAATGATCACCTGATGCGAGCTTCGTCGATGATGAGGAAGCTCAGCATGACCGGCATCACAGTCTCATTCAGCAAACGATCCTTGAGCATGAGTATGAAGTCAGCCCAGCCAATGGGAACAGACACAGGCCAGATACGCGAGGAGCCTCATGAGCCTGGGATCCGGAAGACGGCGAATCAGCCTCTGAGACGGCCCAAAAACGAGGGCGATGATCTCGTCGTCAAACGCCCAAGGATGCGGGAGGCTGCAACATTTCTTGCGGTGCCAACAAAGCTCTCTGAAGTGACTGTGCACAAGCCCGAGCGGCAAGTCGTGGCTGAGGGTCTGCGGTTGCAAGGCTGCAATGATGAACGAGCTGAGAGCCCAGGCGAGGTTCTGCGCAAATCATCCATAAACAGTGCGCGCACTGTTTCACAAGACAGGACGACAGCCCAGACGGCCGCACGGGGGGAGGAGAATCGAGAGCCAGGGCCTGCGAAGCCAGACGCTGGGAACCTCGCGAACCAAAGTCGAAGGGATAAGCTGGCGTCTCCGAAGACAGAAAGGGCTGGTCTGTTGCGGTATCTACTCCGCTGAAGGCCTTCTTGGTCGTGTGCCCAGATGCAGTGGCCCTGGCACAGTGTGGAATAGGAGTATTTTGTATCAACGTTGTTGGCGACAGCGGCAAGTCAGTTCTATTGTATGTTATCCCTTTGGGACAATGAGTAATGAACAACACTTGCGATGACTCTTGATGCTCGTGAGGCTGATCTGCTGAGGTGACTTTGACGTGCAAATGTAGTGGAACAAGTACCGGTAGCTACTAAGTCATTAAGCTCACACGCTAGCATGTACGTCACAGTGGAGCTACTTCAGGTGTACTTGAGCTGCCTTCTGGAATGGGCATTGCGTGAGCACGGGCATACTTACATTGACGCAAACACTTTGCTCGCTTGGTGCTTTTTGCCTATTTTCCAAGGTTGACTGATAAATATCTTGCCGTGATACAGGGCTCAACTTGAAGTCCAAGTTGAGTGGCGCATACATCATCCATCATGGCCCGACCCGGCGAAAGGCGCCCATGCAGGAACAGAGTGAACAAAAGTCCAATCAGGCAGTTACAAGGCCGAGTTCTGACCCCTGGTTTCTGAACTGCGACCAGCGAGGAGAATCATTCCACAGCATCAAAGTCGGGTGACCCAAGAGGCATTGTGGAGATCATGATGCAGCTTTGCTCATCGGTCGGCGTGCCTGAACAGAGTTGGCGAGGATGACGTAGGACAGATGCCAGCAGCTTCCAGAGCTCCAAACCCCCTCCCCCTCCAACCCCTCCCTCTCTATTAAAGCTATTGTCCCTTCTGTTCAGCTTCTCCTCGTATTAATTTTCTACTACTACTTGATTCACTCTCATCACTCTCGCGACACGGACATCACGCGATCACACACATACAACCTTCCCACATCACACACCAACTCAACCAACTAAACCAACACAATGGCTCGCGGCGAGGCTACCCAGAACAAGGTCCACTTCAAGGGCAGCAACGACGACTTCATCGTCTTTGTCGACGACGTCGAGGCGTTCAAGAGCTGGCAAAGCGACTCCAGCATCCCTCTGGCGCACTTTGTCTCCTCCTTCAAGGTCTTCCTCACCCACAAGTATGTTACCAGCCCTTCCGCGCGCGCTCTTCCGCCCAGGCTTCGGTTTGCTGACACACGGAACAACAGGCAGGGCACCCAGGGTCAGCTCGACGCCGCGCCCAAGTCTACCCTCGCTTCCGAGTTTGACACTGAGAACGAGGAGGAGGTCATCAAGAAGATCCTCAAGGAGGGCACCCTGCAGACCGTCGAGGTGCGTACTCTTCTTCCAGCCCTCACGGGGGCTCTCTCCCCACTGCTCTTCTGGTCCTGGTGGCTAACCTCCGTTACAGATGGCCAGCCGACAAGGTTCTACCAACGACTCGATGAACTCCATGCGCACCAAGTAAGCGTGCTGGTTGAGCGGGAGTGGTTGGTGTTTGTTGCGGCAGCATGACATTCAGGCACAGTGTATGAATGACAAAGGCGTTGTTTGGGTTTGGGTCTTATGAAAGCATTGAAATGACATCCATTCATCCACCTGTTTTTATGCGGGGGGGTTGGAAAAGAACACGGGGGGAGCGAGATGGTGATCTTGAGAGTGATACCAGGATACCCCGTTCCGCCTGAAAGGGCCATATTTGGCATGGTAGCTGCTCGTAACGAGCGGTGAATTGACAATTGTGCCCCTTTCACTATACTCTTTCTGTTGAGTGTGGCTGCTTGTGACGTCAGACCTGAGGGAGTGAGTAGTGATGCATACGGACGACGGCTGGGGAGCCTTGTGTCCGAGGAATCTACGTAATTGACATACTGCGCAAGGGCAAGACAACTTGGCAAGGTCCTGAATTTGTAACAGTGGCTAAAAATGATCACTGGACACGCAGCTGGTTGCGGATATTGTTTTGAGGTTTGTCGCCTCTTGCAACTCATTGGCACGCGGTTTCAATGACTCGACCAAAGAATTACCACGTCATCAATTCACCAGTCTACGTATCCATAAAGCACAATGTAAGATTGAATATTGTTTTCTATTGTTTTTGGATGACTGAATTCATCTATCTGTTGCTGTTTTATAGTTGCAGTAAGCACCAATGCACTGCCGTAGGGTACGTGAATACCATCACGATGACGCGCCAACTCAACTCGGGTCACTGGTCCTTCCCGAAGTACCCTTTCCCAAACGGATAGGAGAATGGCAGTGGAATGCATAGTATTAAACGCCCACACTCCTTTCAGCATCAACGAGACTGACCTCAAGCCTTGGCACCAGGCCCTCCACGCCCACGCTGGGGAAGTGTCCATGGTTTGGCGCAGATGATCTAGTGGCTCAGAGTCAGCCTTACGCCATTGATGAGAGCCATTGGGCAGAGTAGAGCTTACCTCGCCTTCGCTGTATGCGACAAAGTAGACAACCATGCCGACCATGTAGTAGATGGCAGGGTTCGTCGTCTGGTACATGAGTACCGCCACCAGGGCCACGAGAGGCAGGATAGCGAGGCGGACTTCGAGGGAGCGATGGATAGCGGAGCCGGCGATAAAGCTGAGAGGCCATTCGAGAGCGAGCATGGCGAGACCGAAGACCAGGTTGAGAATTTGCAGGACGGGTATCGGCTTGACGGCGCCGTCAAGGGTCTTTGTGAGAAAGTCCCAGAATATCTTGGGCCAGAAGAAACCTTCAATGGCGGCAACGACTTGGTCTGCGATGATTGATTAGCCTTGGATTGTGCGCGGGTAGGCGGGCTTCTTGACTTACATGCTGCGGCCGTGAGGATGATGAGCCGAGCCCAGTGGTTCTTGATAAGTTTGCCCATTATTGCGCTTCCCCCAAATAGTGTTGTCTTGTGAAGCCTTCCGTG
Organism: Emericellopsis cladophorae; assembly: GCF_022114955.1. NCBI lineage: Eukaryota > Fungi > Ascomycota > Sordariomycetes > Hypocreales > Bionectriaceae > Emericellopsis > Emericellopsis cladophorae. Next base: position 117,343 of record NW_026250978.1, on the reverse strand, counting down.
AGTGAATGCGATTCTATATTTGATCCGTGTGTCCCCCTCAAGTATCCAAACCAAAGCGCCAGGAAGAAAAAAAAAAAGAGGAAATTGTACAAGCCGACGCTCTGTCAAAGAGCTGTCGTGTCGAAGTAGCGCAGGTAGCCAGACCCGCGAGTTGGAAAAGAAGAAGCGAAAGGGAAAAAAAAAAAAGACAATGATCAATAAGCAGTATGTGTATGCCGGATGCGAAGCAATTAAGTTGAAAGCAATGCCTCCCTCCTATAAATTTTGCCTCGGGGCTATTGCCCGCCCGCCTGGGCTGAGACACAGGGTGCTCGACGATGTGTAACAAGTGGCGTACGGATCCGACTGAAGCCGGCCAGTTGACGTCGGGCGTGTGGCAATGGTTGTAAAAACGTTGAATTTGATGTAGAATGAGGCAAATACATCTACGCGCTCATCTGTCGGGTTGAAAAGAGGTGTTGAGGCGGAATTGCTGGTGCTGGTCGTGGTATCGCGACCAGGTCGTTGGCGCAACGCTGTCGATGGTGAGCGGGCGGATTTGTGTGATCTGATCAGTGATGGCAGTGACCACTCGTGGGTGTGTTGAAAGTGTTGGAGCGTTGAGTTTCACGTGGTTCAGAAAAGTTTCTGTTCGAGATATGAGGCAGCGAAAACGGAGAAAGAGGAAGGAAATGTACACCCCAGACCGCAGCAGTGTCAGAGGTAGTTTAATGTGATGCTGTCCGTGGTGGTGGGTGCGGAGCGGAAGCGCCCATGGCGCATATTCGCTGCTTGGCCAGGCCAAGAAAGCCTAGACTAGACTAGCGACTGAGCTCATGGGAGATGGCGCTCTCGATCGAGTGAGGAGAATGGCAAGGTCACTTGCATGGTGGTGCGCACAGCAAGATGCGAGCGTACATGTCGTGGACGCACAGATGGCCTAAACAGGCGTGATGAAGTGATTGGCGACAAGTCGGCGGTTAGAAGATGCACCTTTTGGCGAATCACAGTTAGAGCCGCCTGCTGGATTTTGGTGGGCCCCGGCCCGGTGACCGGCCGAATATGGAAGGGCCCATCAAGAAGTACATGTCTTTGTCACCAGTACCAGCTGGCCCACTCAGGTATCTTCTGATAGCGTGCCTCCGCCTCCACACATCCCCCTCCCTCCACGAGTACACGGTCGGGTCGCTCTCTTGGCGAACAACTCTAATTGAAGACTTCCCAGGCTCTGCCCTTTTCACCAATGGGAATGTGTTGATAGTGCAGCTGATAGTGCATTAATTCGGTTGTCTTGGCGAGCAAGACAAGTTCCCGCAGCTGTGCTTATGTATGAATATTGGGCTGCTATTTTCCTCAGCTCCACGACGATTCGTCGATAGCTTCTATGTAAGCATTCGTTGCCTCCAGGCTATTGATGAATGATGAGACGATCTGTTGGAGGCTCTCCCCATTCTCCGTCTTTGAGCGACTTGTCAAGCATTCTCTGGGGATTGAGATGCCTTTGGCGACAGAGGTGAAGCAGAGTGCGTTTGAAGCTGCGCTTCGTGTGCAAGAGGGAGGGGTCGCGCTCGCACACACCCCGGTCTCCATCTCCCGGTCGCACAGCTGCACCCGCCGGCGGCACAAGCGGTGTGCAACTGTGCATCGCAGACACCTCGGGACGACCTGTTCTAAATTTGGCTGGCGCTATTGACCATCTGCGTCGGCGACTTAAAGAGGCACTCTCAGCCCATCGATCGTCGACCCAGGTCCAGCAGTGGTGATGTGATATCTTGGCTCGATCGAGGAGCGCACGTCTCCAGCCATTGGCAGCGTTTGCGAACCTTCGATGTGTACTCCGTTTGCATGCGCCCTCGCGAATGCTTTCTCAATGGTCGACCAAAGCTTCGCCAAGGTGTTCTAACATGGCGAGATTTCACGTAGCTCGAGTAAGTATCTCCAGAATTTGCGTCCATGAGACGACCCTAGCGTGAATCCAGCAAGGGCACCTGATGGGTTGACATTCATGCATAGAAGCCGCCACGTCTTGATTGCTCAGATTTCGAGTTGACGCCGACCGCCGAAGAAAGTATGGGGCTTGGCTGTGATACCTCGGCGCCTAAACGAAGCCATTGCATGCCTCTCGTTACTTCTCCGTACGGTCGTCATAAATGCCAGCCTGCCACGCGGCCCAAGCCTCCAGTCAAGCGCCGCGTTCAAGCTTTGCATGCAGCACGTAGGTACGCACAGTAGTGCGTTTGTCCCAAAGGTTCGGAGTTCCCCATGATCATCGCACTGCCAACCGGGGCCTTGGTGCTCGATGGCTCTGTTGGTTATGGCAGATCCACAGCTTGCAGCTCACCACGCGGATCAGACCTGCATGTTGGTGCAGTCGGTCCACGTACACGGATGTGACAACGTCACAGCAAAGCTCGAGTGTCCGTAGTGGTGGAACGTGATAAGATTGGTGCCTAGAGCCTGCCACTAGCAGCAACACACCACAGTCACTAATACACGCTGGCATATCTCTTCATCAGGTGGGTAGCCCATCCTCAGCCTCACCAAGTAGATCGTTACGCGCCGCTGCTGGTCGGGCTCGGGCACCCTCGTGGACAAGTCGGTAAATCCCGCCCAAGTACCCATTGATGTAGGCCGCATCCCGGGGCCCAATGAGTCTTTTCCGCTCGCAAGTTGTTGAGACAATGTGGAAGCTACCTGACCGTCAAATTGGATTGACCAAAAATGCCTATCTGAGTTCATCTATCCTAGCACATATGTACGCCAGACGATATAATTCAAGAGGCCGTGACATGGAGAGCTGGGCATCGAGGCTTGTTGCACGTTCTTCACGCGCACTGACGGCCATGCCTATAATGGCGGTATTGGGGGTTCCTTGGCCTTGGCGTCGTGGGCCGCTCGCAGCGCCTTCAACGACTGCTCTAGCGATTCGAAGCGTTCGCGATGCCTGCCTTCTGCCGCCTCGAGCTCGTCCTCCCTCTGCTTCAACTCTTCGAGCTTCTCATTGAGCTCTTGGATGCGCTCCTTGTTGATGTCGGGTTTCTTCAATGCTTTCCAATATTCGTAGATGATCAGGCCGCCTGCCACCCCCAGTATAAAGGTATCTCCGATGACATCTGCGAATAGATCCACTGCCTTTGCTTCTGGGAGTGAGCGGAACTTCCGCTTCCATACGTTTTGGAAGGAGAATCTTGGCTTTCTTGTCGAGCCATGTGGCGGCTTCATTGCCTCCTTCTCCCTGGCCGCATCGTCCTTCTTCTGCTGCTCTTCCGTCTTCACCGTCGGCGCCTCGGCTTTTTCTTTGGCTCTTCGCTCGGCCTCTGGATCTCGGAGGAGGGCCACCGATAGTTTCATGTTCAGCTGGTGGATGGACTGCCCATAGCGAGCGGCAAAGGCGCGGAACTTGGGGTGGTCATGGGCCTGCGCCTTAATTCGGTTCTACTTTGCTTGTCAGTGATGTCCTCTTGTGTTTGTGATTTTTCGAGGTGGACGCACGGCGCCATACTTGGAAACATGTCGCACGAAAAGCGAGGCGAGCTTGAACAGTGGCAACGGCACCATGTTCGCGATCGATAGGCGTCCGTACAACCGCGTTGGTTAACTATCAAGGGCAAGACAATGCGTTCGGGTCCTCAATGACCGGTTCTGGGAGGAAAATAGTACATGCTCTAACGTGCTGGGTGCGGTCCTTCTCGGGAGTCAGCCTCGCAATGCCGTCAGCACCGAATGCCGATCTGTTCCTGAACGTTGACAAGTTACGGGATTGTCAGGGGTCCACTCTGCAAAAGACCGTGACCGACCATGACCAACAAAAAGCTGACGCCACAGATGGCGCTCTGCTGAGCCACAGCTGTCTTCCATTGTGGCCCAGCGACAGCCTAGCGACATCATGGACGGCAGGTGGGGAAGGTGGGTCCCCGCGTCGGTTGCCAGGCGCAACGGAGCGGGAATGAAATTAGGGGAGAGTACACACAACAAAGCGCATCGACGCCCACGATTGGGCAATCATACCGCGCCGCTTGTCCATCCCCACCACATCTAGTCTCTGGAAGCCGTGATTGTTCTTCGACTACACATGATCCTCATCGTAACATAGTACTATTCATGAACATCTGAGTACCCCAACAGCGAGCGCGCGCAACTTATCTATGCGCATGCCAACCTGCGACCTGAATCAACGCTCGACTAGCTTCCTGCAAGTCGTTTCGTTGTGCTCATTGCGCTGCCGTACCGTCCCCAGCTCGACATGTCCTATAAGCTAGCAACGAAGCGTGCCCTCGAGGTCGATGCCCTCTCGCCAATGGACGCAAATGCCCAACGACTACCGCCCAAAGCTACCGAGCTGAAACCTAGGGCCGCGCCTGTCAAGGCGAAGAACAAGGACCACCCGCCACCGCCTCCTGCTGAGGTTCCAGAGCCTCCAAGCTCTGACAGACCCAATGGAGCGACCTACACCGTGGGAAAGATGCTGGGCAAGGGCGGGTTCGCCATCTGCTACGAAGGCCAATTACAGCCCACCCGGCAACGATTCGCCCTGAAGATGGTGAAGAAGCAGATGCCCTCAAAGATGGAGTCTAAGGTAGGCGCAAGTACTTGATTTCAGCGACTACGCTAATGCCACCCAAGTTCCAAACAGAACTGCAGATCCACTCCAAGATGAAGCACAAGAACATTGTGCAATTCTTTCGAGCCTTCTCCTTCAACGAATGCACGTTTCTGACCCTCGAGCTGTGTCCTAATGGCTCGTTGATGGACATGGTGAAGCGACGAAAGGGTCTCACAGAGGCAGAGGTCCGATTCTACTCGGTCCAGATTGCCGGTGCCATCAAGTACATGCATGCCAAGGGAGTCATCCATCGCGACTTGAAAATGGGCAACATCTTTCTCGACGCAGGGATGAACGCAAAGATTGGTGACTTTGGTCTCGCAGCACTTCTGGTTACCGGCAAGGACATGCAGACCATTCGCCGGACGACGCTCTGCGGCACCCCTAACTACATCGCCCCGGAGATTTTGGAGAAGGGCAGGACAGGTCATGATCATAGTGTCGATTTATGGAGCTTGGGCGTCATTGTGTATGTGTTCGCGGACGCGCATGTAGAGGGAGTGTGCTAACGGACATCAGCTTCGCCATGTTGACGTCGAAACCACCATTTCAATCGACGACTACTGACGAGATTTACCGAAGGGCGAGGGAGTTGGACTATGAGTGGCCCAGCAACAACAGCGGGCAGTGCTTCACAAGCGACGAAATCAAGGACCTTGTTGCTACCATGCTTCAAGATCCCAAATACCGATTGTCGCCTGACGAATTCATCGAGCACCCTTTCTTCACATCCGGGTACATGCCCTCAGAAGCGGAAATGACACCTCGCCTGCGCGAACTACCACCGGACAAGCAGGAGTTCTACATGACTCGGCTCACCTCTTCTTCTGCGCAGAGGGCCAGTGACGAGAACTTTGTCACAATGTGCCGAGAATGTTACGTTGGACCCCTCGGCGAAGCGGGCACGCTTTATGCACAAGTCTGGAAAGAAATGGCTGCCGAGGAAAAGGCTGGTTTAACTCCGATGATTCCGTTGGCAGACGAGATTGTCTACAGACCTTTTGACGAATGGCTTGAGGAGCAGCAGCAGGACTCTACTTTGAAGCTCAAATTAGCAGGCTCCATTCGCAGTCACGCCCGCGCTCAGCGCGACCCGGGCGAGAGCTCTTCCCAAAAGGCCCCCACTGGTCTGCTCAGGCAGCCGCCTCAGAGCTTTGCAGCTCAGCAAAGGGCGCAGGGTCGTCCACTGCCAAGTCGAGCTATTCCCAGTCGCCCGGCAGCGACTGCAGCTGCAGCTCCGAAGACAAGAGCTGCAGTGGACAGCGCCGATGCAGAATCAGGCACTCAGACTGTCCGACAGCGTGTGCGGAGAGAGGTTGTTCGGGAGGCACCTCTGGCAAGCGTGGCAGTGACAAATTCGAAAGCAGAGAGTGCACTTGAGCCTAGGACGGGTGCCAGGACTGTGCGAGAGAGAACGAGAGAGCCACGACAGATGCCAATGGACCCTACTTCAAAGGTCTCTGAGAAAGGGTCACTTGCGTCTTCCATGTCTTCCATGGCTTCGTCCACTTCTCACCGCCGGCAAAAGTCCAACTCCATGCAAATGGGCTCCCTTTTCAGCCCTACCGAGCGCCAAGCGCCTCTTCGTGGATCCGAACCCGATGCCATTCTGGATCGTTTGAGGAGACTGCAAACGGAGATGGAGAGGGCTCTCAACGCTCGATCCATGGCATTTGTCAATTCCAAGCAAAAGTCGGTGCCTTTGCCGCATATCGTTGTGAAGTGGGTTGATTACACGAACAAATTCGGTCTCGGCTACATTTTGAACGACGGTGCTGTAGGTTGCATCTTGCGAGACATTCCTGCAACTGAGGGCACCAAGACAGTGATGCTCCCCCCAGCGGGCATCACTGTGAAGAATGGTGAAAGGCACCTTCATCGCCGGCACGACCGGGAGTACGCAGACCGATACCAGCCGGTCCCCATGTCGGAGCCCATCAAATTCTTTGAGAACAAGGGTGAAGCAGGGCTATCCGAGGTCGAGGTTTCATCGCAGGCTTTCAGAGTGACGATAAATGCAGACGGCACAGTCGGCAAGATGAACCCCGGCACGGACCTCTTTCAGCACCGAAAGCGCGAGAGGATCATTCTGTGGAAGAAGTTCGCCAACTACATGATGGCCAACGGAAGGGAGGATGCAGGTGAGGGCGCAGAGAGCGCCATGCCACCTGGTGAGGCTGGGCCCGGCGCAGACGTGGTCACCTTCTATCAGAGGTTTGGCGACGTTGGCTGTTGGGTCTATGGCGATGGGCACATGCAGTTCAACTTCCCGGATCACACCAAGATTGCGATCGATGCCACTGGCACCTGGTGCCACTTCTGGCATCTCCCCGAGGGAACAGCCAACAGACTAGCCGCTGACGGCGAAATGGAAGCTAGTGAACTGGATAACAGAGGCATGCTCTCTTACCCTCTACAAACGATGCTCAACTTCCACTCAAGGTCCTCGGCACGTTCCACTACGCGCCAGCGACCGGTCATTGGAGCCGACGAGATCAACATCCCCACGTCAAACGATTTTCGTCGCAAAGTCGAGTTCATCAAGAATGTTGTCAAGGAGTGGGTGAACAACGGTGGCATGGGCAACAGCTCCATGGATAGAGCCACCCGCCAACGTTGGACGGGCCACCGTGAGCGAACCAGCTCATCCGAACTGCTCAAGCACGTATGGGTGACTGTGGGTGCGCGATGGGGTGACCAGCGTCTCACTACTCTCTTTGACCCCCGCAAGCCATGGGACCTGGGCGAGGATATCGAGACCTCAAGTAGTAGAAGATGACGGTGCCTCCCAACAGGGCGGGAAGGGCAACGAATGGACTGCTAATGAGATCATGATCAGTTTGGCGTTGTACTGATTTCTGTTTCTTCTTGTCATATAGTGCGTTAGCATGCGTTGCGTTTCTGGGCGTCTTTTGATGTGCACAATGTTACATACCTAATGCTTCACTCATGTCTACAGAGGGCGCGAGTCGTTTCCATATCAGCGGCAAGTTGAAATTGTCTTCCTGCGCTTGGGTCGGGACTTCATGTTGTTTAATTCATACTGCGTCACGAGGTACTTTGTGGCTTGCTTTGTCCATAATATTTGGAGTCAGACATCACTACTCACGTCACGTTTTTGATGCCACGGGCTTTGGTGCGTAGTAGCATTTTTAGCATTTTCGTGGGTGACGTGTTGGCTAAGGTTTGTTCATCAACGGATACAGCAAAATAAGCTATGTACGAACAGGAATGTAGCAATGCCTCGTCGCTTGGCAGGCCCTCCCTTTTTCGCATACAAGCTTCCGACCCCCATTCCGCAGCAATTACTTCTCTCCCTACTGACGTCCACGCCGGCACGTGGTCTGGGAGTATGTACCCAGGCCGGATGAACACGACACACACCGGAGAAAGCGCAGAACAAGCAGCGTAGCAAAGTAGTGAGAAGAAGAAGAAGAAGAAGAAGAAAACCAATTAAACACCTTGTCATGTATGTATACGCTGTGTCTCGAGAAGATATCGCAATCCAGGAACGGCTTTATGCGTCCGACGAGTAGTAGTGGTCGTCATAATGGTGGACGGGTGGTTGGGGCGCCCAGCTGCCATGGTTTCCACCCGTAATGTTCTCCCTTGAGCCCCAGTAAGCACTCTTAGTGCGTCTCTCGCGCTCGAATTCGGCCCATCGCTTCATGGTGATCTTGGACGAATCGAATTCACCCTCATATTCAAGACCAGCCTTTTTGGTCTTCCCACCATCCGTCTTGCGTGTGTCGCCCCAGGAGAAGTCATCGAATTTCCAGAAGGCGTAGGTGGGTAGGACAAAGTTCCAGACGGGCAGGGACAAGAGGTAAATGAACATCCAGGCGATGTAAGAAGGTGAGTGGGCGGTGATGACGACCAGCAAACCAGGCAGACCCAGAATGAGAGCAAGCAAGACCAGTGGGATGATCTGGGGCGGTGAGTTGACAACCGAGATGATAACTAAACAAAAAAAGGTCAGTGGTCTGCATCAACGTGGTATTGTACAGCGGATACGTACCAACGTAAAAGGTAAAAGCAATTGCAGCAGGCAGAACCAGTGTGCCCACGAGCTCGATAAAGATGACAAACTGCATGGAGAAGCAGAAGGTACCGCACAAGTCGCGAACGAGGACGAGCTCCATCAAGTTGTGAATCGTGGAATTGATCCAGCGGCGACGTTGCGACAGCAGAACCATGAACTGGTCAGGCACGGTAGTCTTGCACACTGCCTGGGGAACAAAGACTTGCTTGCGCTTGGGGAATGTCCGAAGCATGAGAGTCGTCAGATAACGATCTTCGCCAAGCAGGTACAAGTTCTTCTCGTGCAATGTTTCGACCACATTCTCCGAGTAATGTTCCACGACGTCAGGGTTGGCGAGGATGGGAACCCAGTAGTTTTGGCCACCCTTGGGTGCCTTGATACGGTACATGCAGAAACAACCAGGGAGACAAGTCACACCACCGAAAACGGACTCGAAGGACTTGGCCAAGTGATGCGACACAAAGTACTCAAAGACCTGAATGGCAGTGACCCAACTGTCGCGCTTGTTGGCAATCTTGGTCTCGCCACAGAGACCCATGATCTCGGGGTCCTTTACCATGGCAGACACCATGTGCGTCAGACTGTCGGGGAAGACCTTGGTATCGGCGTCGACCATGAGCATTATCTCATAGAAGTCGGGGGATATACCAGTGATCTTCCAAAGGCCGTTGAACATCTCATACTCGAGTTCTGTCATGCGCTCGTCGAACATGACCTTCTGGAGGAATGACATGAGAATGATCTGACTGTCGCGCTTTCCACGATTCCCGGGCTTGGAAGCACTCTCTTCATCAGGCGTGCCAGTCTTGACCACAACCATCATGGGAACGCGCTGCTGCTTATCAAGAGGGATGGCAGATTGGTGCCCGTAGTCGTAGTAACCGCAGTAGATCTTGGCCATGTTGTGTCGCTTGGCGCCGCTGGCCACAGCCACGTACGAGAAGGGTTCGACCATTTCGGGAGGAATCGTGTGGTCCTTGAGCATGCCGAGACAAACTTCAGGTGTGGACTTCAACTCTCCTTTACCCTTGATCATGCCGTCGCAAATAACAACGATGACCTTGTGGCTGTTGGGGTAGTCGGTCATAGCGATGGAGTCAAGCGTAGTTCGCATGCCTTCCTCACCTTCAGAGTAGGCAGTGACCAAGTTCATCGTGTGAGCAAGAGGGAAGCCAAACGGTTGCCAATCAGCTGGAGGCTGAGGCACGACGGCAGGGTGGATGAAGCCAGCAGGACCAGGACCTTCACTTGGACCGTTGCTCGACGCGTAGGGGTCGGACTGGAGGAAACTAGCGCGGCTGTCATTCCCCTGCTTGTAAATCGAGTTCGGGTGCAGGTTGCTCGAAGCAGCTTGACTACCCATGGTTGTGGGCATGCGTCGGCCCATGCTGCCCGAGTCGCCATATACCGTGGAGAACCGTGACTGCGTGGGCAGAAACGAGGAGCGCTTGTTCATGCGGTCAGAGCCGACAACGGTGCTACCAACGTCGCCGGGGAGTCGAATAGGGGCACGGTAGATGTCGTCCGACCAGTCTTCAATTTGCCTGTTGCGCTTGCGACGGTCTGAGCTTTGCGACGTCTTGTTGGCAGCGTACTTGCGGGAAATGAACCACTGGAAGATAATCGCGAGGAAGAATCGAGCACCGACCAAGCCCAGAATAAGGGTTAGGGCACAGTACAGGACGACCTTGGAAGCGATGCAGCCAACAGTCTCCGTGTCGACGGAGCCAACCTTGATGATCTCTTCAAAGCACTGTGCAAGCTTCTTGTCACCAGAGCCCTGGAACATTCGGGTCACGTCGCGGCCGCGGACCATGGCGTTGACATCAGAGGTCCTGTCTCGCAGTTCCTTGAACCGGTCAGGCACAGCGACTTGCGATTCGTTGAACCAGTTCAACAGGTCGAGATCCAGCACCTGACCACTGTAGACCATCAGGTTGCGTGAGTTGTTGCGAATGTCTCCCCAAGTGAAGTAGACATCAGCTTGGCCCTTGATGTCGAGGTAGAAGGCGTCACGGGCCTTGCTTGTCGTGTGACAAGCGTATCCAGGGTAGTATTCAAACGTGGTATTAGGCTGAGTAGAACCATCTTGAGCGAAGGCCTTGCAGGGAAAGTACCACGCGAGCTCGTCTTTTTCATTAGTTGGGACGTCTGAGTCGGGGGCTAGGGTGATGAGGTCCTTGCAGGCACCATTGACGTTCTGAAAGAAGAAGCTGCCATCAGTACCTCCATAATCGGTGTCCAGATCGTATAACACATTGGGACCAAAGCCGTCAAGGCGCAGGGGCATACCCTCGGCGGGAGGATGATGCGACCTGACCAGGTCGTAGGCCCTTCCGTGAAAGATCATGTACCCCAGTCCCACATCATTGATGCGGAGGCGCTCGGGCGGAGAGCCGCAGACAACGGCAGTGAACCCAAACGTGATAAAGCCAACAATGGCCATGATGAAAAGAATGATGCTGATCAGCCCCATCTTTTCTCTCCATGCCCTTCGCTGGTTCCGCGTTGTCTTGCCAAAGCATTTGAGGACCATGTCGGGACACCAGAAGGTGACAATGGCGCAGTACACGTTCCAAAAGCTCAGGGGCTTAAGCTGCTCCTTGGGCATCTTAGTCCGGCTCTTGCGCCTCGAATCGCGCTTTGAGTCTTTGGCGATTCTGCCAGACTTGGGGTTTGTCGGTTGCGTGGACGCGTGAATGTCGTTCTTTTCGAGATCGTCCCGTCGCCGTGAGCGGCGTGGTGGGGAGTTGTCGGACATCGCAGTGTTCGTATGCGAATTGGAACGATCGGTGAATGCCTCAATCTGCTCCATTGGGTCGTTGCCGGTCGATGAAGGAAGGACAGTCATGTTGGTAGCGTGCTTATGGTAGTGGTAATTGGCGTGATCCTTGTCGACTCGCTTCCTTTCGGGACGGATCAGGCTTCTTTTGCGGCCAAAGCCCTGCTCACGACTCTGCGGCTGAGGGGAACGCCCCGGTGGGCTCGTGGGAGACAGAGGCATACTCTCTGTATTCGTATTAGGGTACGCGATGGTCTCGGCGTAAGAAGATGCGGATTTCCCACGTTCATGTTGGCCGGGCCGGCCTACAGGCTGATAGTTGGCCGTCTCTAAGTCGGCAGGTCGATTGCGGCGAGACGGTGAATTGCGGTACGCAGTGCGGTGCTCTGGAGGAGCGCTTGCACCAGGCCTCTCGGGGAGAGACATGGCCCTAAAAATGAGGTATCAGTATCGGGAGTGAGTTGAGAAAAGCATGACAAGGGCTTTCGCCTGAGGAGGGCAATGGGCAGACGTCACCCTTGAGCGGAATGCAGTCGTCAGTCAGATGGTCGAGGCGCTGCCGTCTGAGGGCAGCGACCCGGTGATTCAGATCGAGCGACTAGGCAAAGGAAATGACAAAGGGAGAAGGCTCGTTCTCAGAGGGACGCCGTTGCAATGGTCGACAGAGGGCGAGGCTCTGCAGTCATTCGCAAGGGGCGCAAGATGAGAAGAAACCCAGATTGAATTGCACTAATGTCGAAGGAGGAAACTCACGCTTTGTTTGTGTTTCGGGACGTCGTAGCTAATGGGAAGATCCCTGTAGAGGCAGCGAGTCCCGGTCAGGCGACGGCTCAGAGAATAATCAGATCCCTTTTCCCTCTCCGTTACTTGTCGAGGATAATATTCTGTCCCTTGACGACCCTGACTTCTTGCTGTGCGATCACAGAGGTAATATCGCTTCTCTTTTGCTTCTCCACACTAGCGCGTGGCAAATGCAGGGTGGGTGAGAATGGAGGCGGACTACGCTTTGTTGTCCTCGAGGCAGTAGCGAGAGAGATAGCGAGTGGTAGAAGGGACAAAGCGCGTGGTGAGTCGAAATGCAGAGGGCGCAGACGCAGGCGGGAACGTTCTCGTGGGGCGTTGCGCCGTCGCGATGAAGCTGAGCCGGCTGGATGCGAGACAAGCAGTGCGTTTGTCGCGCGCTTTGGCGAGACAGGAGGTCGGTACGGCTGCGCCAGGGAGCGAATGAGACGCAGAGAAACGGGAGGTAACCAGAGAAAGAATGACTGCCCTCGTGGAATAGCGAGAGACGGTATTCTGATGCACGAAGGTGCTTGGAAAGTGAAAAAAGCCAGGGACTGGACTGGACTCTCACTCAAAAGGTCGAGACGACCAAACTCCAGTCGGGGACGGCTGCTGGAGGGGGGGGACTCTCGAGGCAGCCCAAATGCGGGTACAGAATTGGGAAAAGGAGGGAAGGCACTCGGCGTCTGGCGCCTGGATGCTGGTATTTCCGCGTTTCCCAGCAAGTCGAGCTCACCCTCATGGCATCATGTATTGTTCAGGTTCCTACATACGGCTGGCCCGTGGTTCCTGGCGACTTGCTCCACCTTCCACGCCCAGCACTGGTGAGCTGAATGGCTCTCATTGGGTGATCGGGCAAGTGGGTACCTCCACCTCTACTTTACCGGTACACGGTAGAAGTGCGATCGCCAATGGGCGGTGGGCCTTTGATCTGGGTAGGCGCCCTGTTGTCTGGACGACGACAGTGTGAGGCTTAGCTGACATTGACTATCATACAACTAAATTGTTCTAGGCGACGTCGGATGCTTGATTTTTAGCTCTTCTAGCCTAGTGGATGGCAAGGCTGGACATTAATTAGGAAACTCAACTCCTAGTGCAACGTTCTAGCGACTACGGTAACCCGGCCGACCGCAGGGCCACGTTGTATCTTGGGGGGCGCAGGAGACTTGAACATTCCGTCGCCGTCAGAGGGTAAGACATTTCGATGACGGCCACAATTGGGGTCTCTAGTCTATTCCTCTTAAGAAAGTCTAAACATGATTATTATGCATTTCGTGGTGAAGGACCCATCACCTATTCTAAGTCTAATATGTTATACTTTAGATGCTGCCAGCTCGTCCGGACCGAAATCGATAGGCCAGCCTGAACCACTCATAACTGTGCTGATGGCAGGTACCTACCCTACGTACGCCGGCATGGTGCTTCTAGTAGTGTTCCATCCCGACAGTCACGACTCACAGTGTGCGAGTATTGAATGATATGCGTGAGGGATGGAGCAGGTTTCTTTGACCGCACATGGTGATTCCACCTGGTTTGTAGGGGTATCATGTTGCTGGCTTGTGTAGGGCGCAACAGCACGATGGTTCCATGAAAAGACGCAGACACGGTCGGAAATGACAATTCAACAACGCGAAGGTGAAGCCAGCGCCCACAAGTACGACACAATACCAGTCACTTCCAAGAAACACAATAGACTACCTGTAAGGTAAGCTCCAGGCGACCGAGCTCAGGAGTGTTTGGATGGGCAATAACCTTGACAGCACACGAGCTAACCAACAGATCGGTGTATCCAGCTCTGTCAAAGAACAGATGAGACGAACTCGGGTAGCTTTACGTCATGTCAAGGACTTTGCCCTTCCGACGGGCGGTATGGGTTGCAATTGCCCTCCAATTTTCTTGGTATTGATGCAAATACGAGTTCTGATGATCACAGGGGTCCCAGTTAACGACGACAAGCATGGGGATGTTTTCCTGGTTAAGGATTTGCATAATGGCCACTACATATCATATCGCAAATATGTACGTACAACTTATTAAGCAATCGGATAGTATCCCAAACGCTCGAGTCTCGATCTGGATGGGTTGTCCCGGGTCCGGATCACGGCAACCACCGACAGCAAGTGTGGCCACGATACCCGGCATCTGATTAGAGGCCAAGGCCCTCTTGAGGACATAGTTCTTCATCTGTCATCGCTTTAGGCACAATAGCAACGCAGATAATTACTCGTGTCAACTCAAGCATCGACTAGTACGAAAACTGGTCGTATGCAAAGTCATGAGCGTCAATCTGCGGTGTGCCCAGAGATCGCGCGTTCTCCCTACTATAGATTAGGGCCGAACGCTCCCACGTTGCGCTTGATGTATGACGTCTACATGTTAGGCACTTGGCTGCCTGCCAGTCGCAGGGCAATAATATGCGATCCTGAGCGGTGAAGAGGAAGAGAGCGACCGAGCATTGTTGAGCAATGCAGCAGCCGACATGCCCAGACATTGTGATACGAGGTTTTTCGTTCACGCGCAGCTGGGTTAGCGCCGAATTGGGGTGGGAAAATTCCCAAATTGGTTTCGCCCTTGTCCACCGGCGGACGCATCACCCGCAGACTGCAGCAGGACTCCTGCGGAGGGACATACTCCACAACATCACTAGTACGGATACTTGGCAACTGAACTCGAACTGCACTTCAGGAGACTGGACATTGTCCATTCTCACAAGTGCGCGAAGCCAACTGAAGTCTTCGACTCCTAGGACGGTAGACAGGAGCTCTTCCTATCTCAAGATACCAGCTAAGATGCCGCTCACTTGACCTGAACAACAACTTCAACAGCAAGAACACATGAGCGATCAAATTCAGTCAAAGGGACTGTTGGCTGTCGCCGAGGAGCTAGGTGGGGTCTAGTCCGGAATTGGGAAATACGCTGGGGACCTCGGCGGACCGGACTTTGGTGAATTCGCAATTCGGAGCTTGGCGCTGAACAGCATTTCACGATATCGTTTATGATCTCGTGTTCCGCGCATCCGGATAGCTATCCTACGACATAGTGATCTGTCGGACTCTTCCACCGCTAAATGGCTCGTAAGTCATAGTGTGCAAGGAAACAATAGTCCACTGATGCTGCTGGAGTGGACAAAAAACCACGCACAGCGCCGGCTTGTGTAAAGCTCGAGTGCTCATACTAGCGCAAGCGCCGACACGATATCATCATGCAATTGCGCAGCCTTGGCGCGCTTGGCCAAGAAGATCTTGGGCGCCAGCATGTCAGGTATGTGTTGGGATTTGGGCCTCGGAACCGTAAGTAACCATGCGTGTTGTGCAAGGAGACGCGGCAGGCTGTGATCGACTTCTTCCTCATCCACGCGCTGGTCAGCGCAGCGCTGCACTACGAATGACTATGTCGCAAGTCGCAACCGCGCAAGTCATCCAAGCGCAGGAAAATTTCGAGTCATGCGTGCCTGGATCAGGCGACGCGTTAATTTAGTAGATCATGATGAGGCGCATTCCAGCGCTAGGTCGGACGCCAGCTTCTAGAATTGGCTGTGGAAGAAAGACAGTCCAGTCTCCATGTCCCAGGTTGAAGACGGAGAGGGTGCAGCTGGGGGGGGGAAATAAGAGGAACACTGTCACGACTCAGCCAACGCTTCATGATCAGCCCACAATGCAATACAGGTTGTCGTCTGTTTCCTACTGAGTTATGTCTATTGTACGTACTTCCGTAGCCGTTGATCAGCCCCCAGCGGTACTGTAAGGAATTTAGAGCACGGAGTTTCAGCTCTCGGAAAGGGCAACGTCTATTGGCAGACGAGGACTGCGCAATTGCGCATCACCATGAAGCTCGAATTGTGTCCGCATGCCCTCCTTGCCAGACTATAGTGGTTATGTCAATGGCAACGGAAGCACAAGCGATGTTGGAATACGTCGCATCGGTGATCCCTTTGTCGTCTCATCAGGAATTCTTGACGGCACAACACTGTAATTACAGGAGAGATTCTCAGCTGGGTGGGATCTCGGATCCATTTGAGCGGGAATTGCATCTTACGTCAAAAGGGGGTTCTGAAGATCACCATCGACCCCTGCACAGAGCGCTCCGCCGTCTTTCACTCCAGTCCTTTCCCTCTTCGCTTGAGTGCGCTCTGCGTAAGGTAAAATTAAGGTACTACATGCAGAACGGGACGGCAATTAGTGTAGACTCAGGCTGCCGTCACTTTTCAGTCACCCTCATCTCCCACACGCCCTACTAATAACACTCGCCATTCACCCTTCGAAGCCATTCTCGGATGTGGGACGGACGTGCTTTGCCCTGCAACGTTCTCCTTGAACCTACGTATTAGCCTTGCTCATGACAAGGATCGCACGTTCTGACGCTGCATTGCGGGTAAACTCTCGCTGTGTGGCCCCCTTCTCCCCCCCTTTGCTTGACATCTGCATCAGACAGGCTCAGCTGGGCCCAGCCTGGGGACCGACTGCAGTTGTCTACCACCATCACTCACATTACTTCCCTCCTCTGCTACAAGCCGCGCACGCATTCGGAGCGCAGCATTATCAAGGGCTGGCTAGGTACTTTTATTTTGCCTTACCCTATTATTACAGTCGGCACAATTTGAACCTGAATCTGGCTACGTACTCCGTAATCTAGCACCCTACCCACCTCTGGCTCCAGGGCATCCATCCATCACTGCTCGGCACACCGTATACAGGCCCACGTCCCAACGCTCAGCCCAGGCCAGGCCCACGCCCTCCCGACCGCCGTGACGCCTATCTCAGTTATGGACACGACCCTCCAGTCCACCATTCTCCATTTCACCTTCCTGGCCTTACTATACCCGCAAGGCCCCCAGCCCACGCCAGGCACGCGGCACGCCGACCTCTAGTCTAGTCACCCACTGCCTGTCAGCAGCCTGCCAGGTTGGTCGAAACTTCCCTCTTTCCACGCCAGCAGCCGTCCTCACGGCTCCCGTCACCGTCGCCTTTGTCGCCATCTGGCTTCGAGCTTCCCTCGTTGTGTGTGATCTGGATCCGCAGCTCGGTCTCGCAGTAATAGATCGGAGCAAGCATAGCACCGTACCATTGCGGCATCGGTTGTCCGACGCCATACGAACACGACCCTTGGTCAACATCACTCGTTTAGCACCATTACGCAACATTCGTTACAATCTTTAACCCCAGAAGCAAAGGAGACTTGAGAGGGCCCGCCTCTCGTGGTGATCGAATGCGCCATGGCTGCAGTTACCACGCCTCCTCCAACGTCCACTTCACCCGAACAAGAGCACGCCCAGCGCGTCAATCGCAAACCTCTTCCAGTCCCCTCAGCCGCCATGGACGGTGGGGCTCGCATTCGAGACGCCCCAGTGTCACCGGTCCGTGTTAATTTTCAGAACGGAAACTGGGCTCAACCCTCGAATGCCAACGTTGAGTACACGCAATCCTCCAAATATAATCTGGTCGACCGCTCCCGGCACGTCCCGCACGTTGCTCAGCTCGCTAGCGACAGAGCACCACTCGAGCCCAACAACGCATCACATGCTGCCTCGTCGCCGCGCCATGCGGATCCGTCAAGTCAGCCACTTTCACCTTCGTCCTCGGCGACAATCCCTGAGCGCCGCAAGGAGTCCATGGGCGCTACAATGAGCCCTACCGAGCGAGTTCGGCAGCAAGACATGTTCAGGACCAGCCGCGAGTCGGACGATACGACGAGTACGCAGCAGCAAGCGTCTACCGAGTCGTCGACAGCGACGAGCGCAAGCTCGATCACTGGTGCGGTCGAGACGACGGACTGCCAGCCCAATGAGGATTCACCTGGGAGCTCTGTGATGGAAGGAAACATCCCGAGGATACATTCCGTCCCCCAGTTCCAGTACCACCACCAGCAGTACCCTCAGCCGAACCGGGTGAACAGCGTCCCGCAGGAAGATGGCCGTACCGCATCGACCCCCGACTTGACCGACGGCGCTGCTCATATCAGGCGTCACCTTACACCTAATTCACAGTACTTCCGGAGAAGCTCATTGCCGCGACCGCACTCCTCGTACTCGGCATATTCAGACCTGGCGCCACGGGGGCGCTCGCCTGGACTGTTGCCCGGTGACCTGCGCGCTCCCTCGGCCAACTCGCGCAGGTCTCCCGACGTACGCCACTCGACGTACGCTGAACTCCTCAGTGTACCATACCCCCAGCAAGCGCCTGCGACGCCCGGGCTTGACAACTCAAACCTCCGATCCGTCATCGGCAACAATGCCTCCCTCCTGAGTACGCAGAAGACGCTAGAAATGTACCGCGCCAATGTGAAAAAGACCACGGATTTCTCCATTCAATACTCCTTTGCGGTGTTCCTGATCTC
This sequence comes from Emericellopsis cladophorae, assembly GCF_022114955.1. NCBI lineage: Eukaryota > Fungi > Ascomycota > Sordariomycetes > Hypocreales > Bionectriaceae > Emericellopsis > Emericellopsis cladophorae. The sequence continues at coordinate 98,821 of NW_026250978.1, read as the reverse complement.
CACGGCGCAAGAGCAGGGCTTGGACATTTCCGATCCCAAGGGGCGAAAGGCCACTCCACAGCCTTTGCGCGACCATGACAGCCCCATCATCGAAGCCGAGGCGACGTCGCCTTATGAGCTGGTGCGAGAGGCGCGCCAGATCCTGCAGCGTCTCGCTAACGGCGGATATCCCTTCGCGCAATACTACCTGGCGGATGGATTTGCATCTGGTCTCTTCAGCAAAGGCAAAGAGGATTACAACTCGGCCTTCCCACTGTTCGTCCTTGCAGCCAAACACGGACACGCCGAATCAGCGTACCGAACAGCACTCTGCTACGAGTTCGGCTGGGGTTGCCGAAAGGACCCCGCCAAGGCAGTTCAATTCCTGCGCTCGGCGGCTTCGAAGCGACACCCAGGCGCCATGACGCGCTTGGGTAAGGCTTGCTTGTCCGGCGATCTCGGCGAGAAACGCTATCGCGAGGGCATCAAGTGGATGAAACTTGCCACCGAAGCTGCTGACACGCAGTACAACTCGGCGCCATACCAACTCGGCTGCCTGTACGAAACAGGGTACGGTGACGACGTGTTCCCCGACGAGCACTACGCCGCGACCCTATTCACACAAGCTGCCGCCCTGGGACATCCCGAAGCCAACTTTCGCATGGGCGAAGCGTACGAGCACGCGCGCCTGGGCGTTCCCAAGGACCCCGCCCTCAGCGTCCATTTCTACACGGGCGCTGCGGAACAGGGGCATGCCGCGGCGATGATGGGGCTGTGCGCATGGTACATGGTGGGCTCTGACGTTCTGGAGAAGGACGAGGAAGAAGCCTTTGAATGGGCGCGTCGATCTGCAGAGCTCGGTGAGTCCAGATTTCGGTGGCAGCACCTCGGCGTGGGACACGCAGGCTAACATCGCACAGGCTATGTGAAGGCTCAATATGCCCTTGGTTATTTCACCGAAATGGGCATTGGCTGTCGTCGTGACATCCTCGAGGCGAATGTATGGTATGTCAAGGCTGCGGACGCCGGCGACGAGCGTGCCAAGCAGCGACTCGCTATCATCCAGGCGGCCGTCAGCGGCGAGGGAAAGCCCATGGACGTGGCGCCGCCTCGATCGGGAAAGATTACAAAGGAAAACAGTGACAAGGACTGTGTGGTAATGTGAAACACACAGCCGACAGCAAGAGGCGAGTACTGGGAAAAGACTACATGAAGTGCGGACGAAAGGATACACTCGGTGCACCAATCGACTTCTGGACATGGAAAAGGGACGCATCAGAGCAGGTATGCATATAAGAGGGCACAATTGGATGAACACTCGGTGGTTGCGGTGGACACGATGGCTCTCTTTCGGAGTTTCGTCCTGCGTCGAGACTTTGTCGCCGTTGTTTTGTGGGCATGCGGTTGCCCTGCATTTCTACATTTTGTTACTTTGGATTGTTTGTTCTTTACTATTGTGTCGAAGCAGCAGCGCGAGCAGGGGGGCGGACACTGGAAGGCAATAGTGGAGGGTGGACGCTCCGTATTCTCCGGCCCCCTCATCTTGTGCGACAGACTGGCGTTGGGAGACTGGCACACTGTGTAGCCGAGATTGGCTTTTGTTCTTCTCGTACGGATTCTAGATGTCTGGCCGGGTGGATGCGGATGGGGAACCAACCCGTTGGTATATAGCCGGGACGTAATGATGAAGCTACGGATCGATCACTGCGCTTGGCCCGAGAGTTGTGTCTGACTACATCATGTTTTTGTGGCCACGCAGATTATCATTGTGCCAATGTCCTATCCTTTCGGCTGACCATTCTTATCGCAACTTATTGCTGCATCATCAAAATGCTTGGTCTTGACCAGGGTCTAAAGTGCCAAACGTCAACCTGATGCCGACGGGAGGACTCCATGCATGCAGGGTGGGTCGGCTCCCCTTGAACAAACACGTGCGGGATGGGGAACGGGAATCAGACAGATAAAGAAGGGCGGACACCATTTGATCAGCCACACTGTAGCCGTCGATAGCGTGGTGTCAGCATGCGTCAATCTCTCGGATCAGGCTGTCATAGATGTGGCTCTCTCCCCAGTATGAATGGAGATTCGAGAGACGTTAGCGCAAATAGTGGCGGCGCTGACCTGCTTCAAGGCAAGGGATCTCACTGTCTCGCCTTGCAAAGGGCAGCCGGTAGAGATCTGGAGCTGTGTAGATCTTCATGTCCGTCTAGATAGGATGCTCGTGAACAAGAGCATCATTTCCTTGGGAGAGCCATCGGCACCTCGATGACGACTGAGGATGATCGGCAAACTGAATTAATGTGCCGGTCTCTTCTCTTTGCAAAATAATATGACATCAGCCAGTCCATACGTACGGAGTACACCCTCATCAATCGCCAGCAATGGATCAGAACGATAAGATTGTCGATGTGCACAGCACATTTCGATCGTGGAATGACTTGAAACATTTGCGAAGGAAGATCCCTTCTGTAGTGAGAGTCCCATATTTTATCAGGCATCCATTGGTCGACAAGCTCCGCCAAGTCTATTGAAGTCGCGCAAGAGACGCGTCGCGACGCGTCTCCCGACGACGTCAGATCACGAGGGATGAAGGTGGTTGCTCTATTAATCGAGATGAAATGAGTCTGCAACACGGAGAACGTTATGCGATGACGTGCATACAGGCGATGAACACATCCTTCCTGACATTTTGGGCCTCTGTTTCGTCAATTGGGCGGTGATCAGGCAGAGCAGATTTTCGGGTTGACACCCGGCATGCATGCGTGCTTGGGTGCACCTGCTGCGCTTGAGAGGGGTAGTAAGAGTCGGTCGAGGTAGACGACGAATATACTTAGCCAGCGCAGCAAGCGGTCTAAACGAGTCATATTTGTCGACCCAAGCCACGAGCAAAGGGAAGGTCACGCTGGCTGTGTAGTCGGCTCTTGGCTGTTAGGTGAGCGTGAGTGCGACCTCTGGCAAGGGAGCCTTTTGTCTCGAGGCACCTGCGATGGATGGGATGGATGGGTGGGACTAAGGCTGTACTCGAGCAGCGTCGAGAGAGTCGAAGCCTCGAAGGTCCGTGAGACGATGGAGCCACGAAAATAGCTACCTACTGCGAGGGGGTCACAGAGTCTGTGTCCGTGTGTGCATCCATCCGACCGTTTATGCTGCACGCTTGTCCTCCCTGAAAAGACCAGCCTAGACAGACCGAGATGATGGATGGCTGTCGTCGAGACTCGAAACAAGCGCACCGCCCGCAAACAGAACAAAAGGGCGGCATCAAGCGCGGGTCTGGTGGGTGTTCCCGTCCAAGACAGCCGGTCTCATCGCGAACACTCATCTCCAGATGGGGGGCAGACAGCCAGCTGGTTGGTGACGTACGTACGAAGACGGACTGAGATGGTTGTGAGTGACCCGACGCAGTGACTGAAAGCAGAAGGGAAGGAAGGGTTCAGGGCCCACGAGGTAGGGTAGGTACCTGTAGCAACGCGTGTGTTTTGGTGGTGCGTGCGGGTACCTGACAGGGGTGTAAATGGGCAGCCACGGGACCCACCCGCACCTTGTGTCTCAACTCTCAACTAACTGCACCCGGCTGCCCAGCAGGCAAAAGACTGGCCCGCCGCACAGCAACCGCCCGCCTTTAATGCGCTGCGTCGCCCTCCTCCCCCAGCCTGTCTTCCTAGCCCTTGCAAACCAGCAAGCAACAAATATCGCAAACCTGCTTCAACCACGTCGCAAACACCACACCATATCTTTTACGGCATCGCACGCTGCCTCCACGACACCTTGGCTACTTGCGAATCCATTGAACTCGATTTTAACTCGAAAACCAAAAACGCTGCCACATCGTGGTCGTTGCGCCGCAAAGGACTCTCGTCGCAACCACTCTTTCGTCTGCGAGCGACACCAACCACCCGCACCCAGCTCCGACTATAAACAACCATCTCCTGCCACGCGACTTGTTCGACAGAAGACAGCAGAGAATTTGAAAGGAAAAGAAGAAACAACTGTGATTATGCTTCTCTCGCCACCATTCCAGCCTGCGCTGTCTTCTCCATTCTGCGCGCGCCCAACAACAACCACAACAACAATCCCAGCCACCATGCACAACGACGCTTCAGCCGTCCCGCGCTCCGCGACAAATTCGCTTCTCGCTGCCTCGCGCGCACTACAGGCCATTACTGGCTCGACTCGCGACTCACACTCGCAGCTGCCATTCTTCTCGCTGTCGCTGCCCACCACATCGAGTCGGCAACCCCTGTCGCCCCCCGCAAGCTTGGAGAGGAAGATGCGCCTGCGCCGAAGCGCGCGCCTTCAAAGATGCGAAGACGGCCAAGCAAAGGGGAAGAGGAGCAGAAGAGACTTTGAGACCCCCATGAGTAGAGATGCTGCGCCAGCGGACGGCATCCCGTGGGGGATCAGCCCGGACGCCTACCAGCGTGCCCTGGCGCCTCCCGCCGAGGATGACCAGATTATGGAGGACGATGTGGAGAAGATGGCGTCTCTAGAATCGGAGCAGTCCCAAGACCAAGAACAAGATGAGCCAGCAACACCACCGCAGCGACAAGCTCCGCAACACAGCCCCCTCATGGAGCTTGTCCTCAATAACATTCGCACATCGGCTTCGAGATTACCACGATATCGCGACGGGAAACCCCAGGATCGCAAGTGGAGACAAGACACAATCATAAGCACAGGGTGCGTGCGCGTCACCAAGAACCGGGCGGACATGAAGAGTGTCAAGGTCAAGACTGTCACCTGAACGAGAAGGGAACCACTGGGGAGCGAAGAATGGCGTTTTTGGCAAGAGGGAAAAGGAAGCCTCATTGGTGATACCAATTACATTGATTTGACACATTACATAGCCTTGCGTGCTTGCGTGCCTGCCTGCATGGTATGCACGGCGAACTGAAGATAGCAAAAATTTAATGCTGGAGAGCGAGACATGCATCTCACTCACATACACACGCCGCACGACATTGATCTGCCCCATGTTGAATGAGTACCCATGATCTGTACCGTATGCACGCTGAGCTGCAAGTGACCAGCATCTCAGCTCTTCACCAGTCAGAAAACACAGATCCGCCACAAGCGACGGCGTCCTTTTTTTCGCCGTGAGTAGCTGGCGCATCTGGTCGCAGGGGATCCAGCCAGACCCTGAAGACATGGTGCACTACCTCCATTGGAAGAGAAAAAAATAAAAATAAACAGGTGGCCGGCTCGCTGGCTGCAGCTAGGCGAGGCCTCATGTGGATAAATTTCGCCCAGAAAAACCCCTAAAGTCTGTGAGACCCCTAAGATTGGCACGTAGCGGGCCCACATGCGGTAGGTTCGTCCCGGTTCCCAAGTGTCAGGCTCTCTGTCCCCTCGCGCGCCAGATCAACCAACAGCTCTTGTTGGAGTTGGAGGGAGGGCAATTTCCCGAGCCCCATCGCTCGCTTCGGTTCTCCGTTCGTCGATCTAATTAGAGCGCCTGGCGTGCGAGTCCTGTTCAACGGCTAGGGCACTTTGAGGAGGGAGTCGGAGACACGAGTCAGAAATATTGGCCGAGGGACGGACGGACGACTGGAGCACGAGTTGGAAACAAGAAAAGGGAGAATAAGAATCGATAGTCAGCGAGTGGCGGAGTCAACGTGAACAAGGCCAGGCAGAGGTTTATGGTGCGTCTGCTGCGGAGGTCTGGGCGGCAATTCTAACAATGCATTGTGACAATGACTGCCAACACTAAAGCTACCTCTAGACTCTCATCTATGTGTATTGTATTGTATAATGATCCAGAGTCGTCGTCAATCCGTCCTCCTGCTGATCATGATGGGTCTCGTGCCCTGCCAGTTCTGATAATCGCCCACTCTTCAAATCAAATTGAAGCCAAGAGCCAATCCGTAATACAAGCCATGCTACTTCAACAAAAACGCCAACACTCTAAGATGACCGCTCAATGTGCCTGTCTCTTTTTCTCTGGCTGTGAAACGTCTAAACAAACTCAACTGTATATCGTGTCGCGCCTCATGACGCTCGGCCACCGCTCTATGGTGGTGTCAGCTCCATCATCCGGCGTACCTCTTGCTCCATGTTCTTGGCCGCTTCGGCGTCCGTCTGGTCCTCCACGGCGCCTGTCACCTTGTTCGCCAGCTCGATCTTCTTCTGGCAGGCTTTGTGGATGAGCTCCTCTATAGTCCCACGCGCAATGAGCCGGATGATCTCCACGTCTCTTTTCTGTCCAAGACGGTGCGCTCTGTTCTCGGCTTGGATGTCGTCCTGGGGGTTGTCGGATTGGTCAAAGATGACCACCTTATTGGCCGACGTCAGGTTGATGCCGGTACCGCCGGCACCAGTAGTGAGGAGGAAGACGGGGATCTCTGGATTCGAGTTGTACTCATCAATCATCGCTTGCCGCTCGCCGACATTGGTAGACCCATCCAGCACGCGATGATCGATGCCCTTCATTGCCAGCGTCTCGCAAAGCATCTGGATCACTCGCGAGAATTTGCTAAAGACGAGCACTCGATCGCCATTCTGCTGGTACTGGTCGATAAGCTCAAGCAGCTTGCGGGTCTTACCACTGTCCAACTCGACCTCTGGTGGGTAGTCATACTTCTTGATCAGCCGAGGGTAGTCTCGGCACCACAGGTGTAGTTCAAAGTCAGACTGATTCTTGAGTTCTTGGATCAGATGGCCAAGGTTTGGCTGCCGTAGTTCGGACTGATCGACAGTATCGAACAATACCCGTCCCATCTTTTCCACTTTGGCGTCTGTGAAGTGCTTGCGGAACAGCAGGGGGTGGATTGCTGCTTTGCGCAGCTGCATCCAGCAGTTGTTCATGTCGTTGCCTCGACCGCCCTTGATCTTACGTTGTGACGGCTCCTGGCGGAAGATTGCTTCGTAGCCGTCGTAAACGGACTTTTGGGATTCGGTCATGTCACAAAGCGTGACCGTGTTGACTTTGGCAGGCATGTCGGAGAGAACCTGATCTTTGCGCCGTTGTAAGATGAAGGGTTCCAGGATGGTGCGCGCACGCTTGACGCGCTCGCTGTACAAAAAGGCACCATTGGTGATGTCGCGTATCGTGACCTTTTGGCTGAAGATGTACTTAATATGCTCCATGCAACCCTTGAAGATCTGAGGATTGATAAAATTGAGGAGCGAAGTCATCTCCAACAGGTTGTTCTGGACAGGCGTGCCTGGAGAGATTAATTAGCATGAATCAGTGCAACCTGGTCGGTAAACATACCTGTGAGCAACATCTTCCAATCCGCCTGCACCCGCAAGAGGTCCTTGTAGATTTTCGTCTCCGGATTCTTCATTTTGTGGCCCTCGTCGTAGATGGCTGCATGCATCCCAATTCTATTGAGCGACTCAATGTCCATCTCGTTGTTGATCTGCGAATAGGTCGCGAGCACAACGTGGTAGTCCTCAGGTGAGTCTCGGACATCTTCTGCAATCTCAGCACGCTCTGCTTGCGAGCCACGATAGCCAATGACGGACAGGTCGGGGGCGAATTTCTCGAACTCGGCCAGCCAGTTGTTGTAAGTACTCGGAGGGACGACAACCAGGTTGGGCCAGGGGCACACACTCGCCGCGCCTTGCGGCTTGTCCTCCCAATCTTCCACCAGATGGCTGATGAACGAGATGACCTGACAGGTTTTGCCCAAGCCCATCTCATCAGCGAGGATACAACCTGTGTTCAGCTTATGCAACAGAGCCATCCAGTTCAACCCAAACAGCTGGAAAGGCTTCATCGAACAGTGTCCATCCATGTACTCCGGTTGCTTGGGAATCGGCGGACGGACCAGGCTTGACAGACTGGATGGCGTCGGCGGTAGTTCCGGTGTGCTGCGCGTGCTACGCTTGTCATAGCCGAAACTGTTAATGTCCCATGCATCGACAGCCTCCTTGACTGTGGCAGCCTTGACCTCACAAGCCGCCACGACCTTGTCAATGGCTTCCGCAGCCTGCAGGAAAGCCTCGATTTTCTCAACAATCGTCTCGCCAATAGGGATCCGAGACTTCTTCCTCGCGTTGGGCTTCTGAGGTGCTTGGACCTTCTTGGCTTGACGAACATTGTCGAAAGGTCGTTTCTCAATCACAGGTGCAAGATCAACCTCCTTGATTCCCGTAATCGCCGCGATCTCGTTCTGTGCGCTTGTGTTGATATAGTTGAGAATCCTAGTGGTGATACTCTCATCGGGCGTGGGCGATCTCTCGCCCTGGAAAGCGTCCCCTTCGTCATTATCAACGAGGTCGACAACCAAGGGATCGTCACTAGAAGGGTGTTCACCCGGCGTGAGCCTCTGCGGGGAAGGCTTCCGCGGCGAGGGCGTTGGATTCCTGCGGCCCTGCATTAGTCTCCTCTTCTTGGGCGGGGGCTGCTGTTGTTGCTGCGGCGTCGTTCCTCTTGAGGACGACGGCGTCGGTCGCCCGGCGTTCAAAGCAGCCTTGTTAACCAGTCTCCTCCCAGGCTTACTCGCCTGTGCATTGGTAGAGTGATTCCGTCCGTACTTGGCGAGCCACTCTATCGCCCCCTCTACATCACCATCGCAGGCCGTCAGCGACTCTTTCACAGTCCCGACGGCGTACCGATCCCCATAGACGTCAAATATTTTACGCAGCTTGTTTTTCATGGCAAGCGCCTTGCCCGTGGCCGGTCGCCTATCGTCGCCGGAGTCGTATGCAAAGGACGAAATATGTGCCTTGAAATTGGTAGGTTGAATGTCCGATAGAGGGGGCAGATCGTCATCTTCATACTCGTCCTCGGAAATCAAGTCTATGGGGTCTGCCGGACGCTTGTTGGTCGTGTTGGTGTTCTGGGTCGGTGCTTGGAACCTCGTGCCAGCCGGTGCCATCCGCGAGAAAAAGCTGCTTGGTCGTTTCGGCGGCTGCTGAAAGGGCGAAGAGGCCGGCACTTCAACTATGCTCGAAGGAGAAGAGGGCTCGAGAGTTGGTCGCTGGAGAACCTGCGTTGGCTGTGTTGTATGGTCATCGCAGCGGAGGACAGCGCCCGGTGAGCAGGGAATGGTGTCAGCCACAGCCAGCTCGTCCTCGTCGTCGATTTGTATAGGGTTCGATTTGACAAATGTCAACTTGGGGAGGGATCCCATCGTGTTCCAACAGGCAGTAGCCTCGAGCACGAGATTGTGGGTGGGTTATGTCGTCAGGGCGGAAGGTCGAGGACAGAGAAGAAAATGCAGATCAAAACGCAACAATGGATGATCGAATCCGAAAAGCACGCAATGACGAGCGAAAAAAGCACGGTGAAGAGAATGTCAGCTCATCTGCGCAACCAAGCCTGGAGTGAGAGTCTGCTCAGGTTCGAGTGTTGGTTGGATCGTCGTGGATTGGTAGGGAGTAGTTCGCATGCGCGAGTGGGAAGCGCCAAAAAGTCAATGCAGTCAGTTGGTCGATCTCACTGGCGCCTGTGGCAAGACGCGTTCCGCGCGCCGGCCCCCGCCTGCCTCTTAATGCCATGGAAGGGAAGCAGCAAGAGCGATAGACAAAGGCGGGCATCAACAAAGCCCAGCCTCGCCTAGTGATGCCCAGAATAGACAATTGAAAAGGAAATTTCCTTTAAAATTTATCGAATGAAAAATCCAGAATCGCTTGCATTTTCTGCAATCATAAGTACCACGAACGTATTACAAACCGACGTTGCAAGGTGAGGACACGAAGTCACGTGGCTCCTAAAGTGGTTGCCGCTATTGCACGTCACAGCCAGACACGCCCTCAGGCCTCGAGCCATCATCAACCGCATCTCCTCAGCGCAAGATCATACAAGCGTAATTATCAGGCTTTCGGATCTCCAACGTACGGCTGCAGTTGAGATTGTTCATAAGTCAGGTACTGCTTGATCTGCGGATACATCCTGCACTGCTCTATGACCACCTGGACATCTACCACCTACACACCCACACACCCACATATACCAACACACACACAATGGCCACCCGCCGCATCGCCAACTCGGAGCGGACCGTGCTCGAAAAGGATGACAATGGCCCAGAGGAAAAGTCCGACATTGCGCCGGCAGTTCCCAAGTATATCTGACCCCCAAACCTGTCGGAGACCCAACAACGTGCTGATACTGTGGACAACAGGGACGTGATCTACAAACTACTCGGCTTCACGCTGGCCATGGTTGTTCTGCCCATTGGGTCCTACTTTGCTACTGTCAATACCGTGTTCAACGGTAAGTCGACTTGAAATATCACGGAGCCTGGGATGGCTGGACTGACTGGTCAGGCAACGCGTCGTACGCGGGAGGATTGGCTGCGGTTCTGGCCAACGTGGTCCTGATATGGTACATTATCGTCGCTATGAACGAGGATCAATCGGATAGAATGGAAACGAAAAAGGACAAGTGAACACCAATTCTCACGTGTGCGCTAGTCAACAATGCAATACCGTTTGTTCAAAGCACGCTCGTCATGCATGCAGTGATTTATTCTTTCGTCGTACCTTTATAGAGAGCTCCTCGACAGTAGGAAAAAAGAATCGCTCGGCGATCCAAAGTCGTATGTATGTGTGTATGTGTGTATGTGTGTGTGTGGCTAGCCGCATAGAGGCTTCATTACAGTTCCTGCGTCCACAAGATACAGGCAGCAGCCTATACCTTGGTAGTATCCTTGACAGACAGGCCGGCGCTCGCCGACGTGAATATCCTTCTATTATCACAAGTCACTGACGGCTAAAACCCCCAACGCCTCGTACAAGACTCCGTGTGCGTGTCTCTGTCAAACGTCGTTCCACCCCTCCGCAAGTCTCGTGGTAGCGTCTCTGACCGTAATCTTTCCCTCCAATTCCGTGATTATCGCTCGCGTGCATTCAGTCGCTGTGCCCCGACAAGTCCCTCCCATCTCGCCGGAATCGCCCGCGCACAATTGGTTCGTTCCAAGCCGACAACCTACTCGTGCTCACCGCAGCGGACGCATAAGGGTATGGGGGTATTCCATAAAAAGCAAGATCCGTGTGCATTACCGGGACAAACATGTCTCATCAAACCAATGGTCCTCGGCATTTCACTCCTTTTTGCTGCTAAACTTCCGCGTGAACCAACTCTTGCGCTTGTCGCCGCCCGCGGTCTTTGTCGATTGCTGGGTGGGCTGACGCTGCAGAACCGTCGGCACGCTCTTACGCGGTACGGCAGGCTGGCTCTGTACGCCGTGAGGTGGGGGTCGCGGCGGCTGCTGCGGGTTTCCATGGTTTTGGTTCAGGGCCAGGTTGTATTGTGGCTGCTGAGGTTGGTTGAAACCGATCCCGTAGTCGTTATAAGGCTCTGGGCGCCGGGCAGGGGACCGGCGTTCGATCGAGCTGTTGTCGCTACTAGTCGGGTCGGTCTGATAGCCAACTTGGTCCGAATGCCTGCTGCCCTCGGCCGCCGAGGTGACGGTCTCGTACGATCGGTCTTGATGAGACAGGTGGTAACCGCTTGGTACACGTCCAGGCCCGCCATGGTGCGCGTACTGAGGCTCACTATGCATCCGCGGGGCACGCTGGCGGCCGGGGTGGCCTCCGTAGCTATGGTGACCCTCCTGCTGGAACCTGTCCATGCCATACATGCTGCCAGCACGCTGTGCTGGCGCTTGGTGCAGGCTGAATTGTGTGCTCTCTGGCCGGAATGATACAGGGCGGCTGCCGTAGAAACTATCAGGGCGGCTTCGCGGCTGCGCGGCTGGGAGATTGTAAGCATCCACAGAAACTCGTGGTGGGGGCGGGAATGTCTCACCTCCCGGGTGATGGCTGTTTCTGCGACTCCAATTGCTGGAGAGTTCCGTGTCTGTTTCTTGTCAGTCGGTTGTCTGGTCAAGTGAGACATGGGGACTTACCCGTTCGCATCATGGACCTGCGCTTGTAGCCGCCTTCAACGGCATCGTTGAAGCTGCGGATGGTTTCGAGGGGCCTTTCCCAGCGATGCCTGGTTGGGTTCGAGTGATCGGGCTCCTCTACGACGGCATTAGTAGTGTCCTTGAAGCGAGTGGAGGTCAAAGTACCTATCATGTTGCCATATGCGTCCTTATGCTGCATAGATCGCAACGGCGCGAGTGACGAGTGTGTCTGGGCAGCCTCCATGGCTATTGGAATGTTTTAGTAAGTAAATGAGTCGCTTGGGCAGTCAAAAGCGGTACGTACAGGGCTCGGCTTCGCTCATGGCTAGAGTTGGATCGGCTTTGCTGTGCAACCGCCTTGCCTCCTTCTCAGTGTGAGTCTCGTTGTTTTCAGTCTTACTGTTTCCTCGCTTGTGACTCTTATCCTTATCCTTGTCGGAATGAAAGCTAAATTTTCGCGATTTTGACTGTGAATGAGCTGATGGGGGCGGGCGTTGAAGCTCCGGTTGTTGTTGATGGGATGGTTGCGACGAGGCAGATGGTGCGCTGGATGACGATATCGATGCCTGCTGATAGTGCTGCTGTTGGTAGACTTGCGACGAGCGACGCTGCTGATAAGGATAGGACTGGGCCTGCTGATATTGCTGATGGGTCGGGGGTGGAGGCGGCGGCAGGTCGTGTTGAGAATATTGCTGCGAGTGATGCTGCTGCTGTGACTGCGACGGCTGCTGGTCGTCGAGCTGCGTGGAGTGCTGAAACGAAGCTTGCTGTTGACTGTCCATTGTGACGGGCGGCTTGGGCTAGCTGTTGGTTTTATTGAATTGGATCGACTCGATGGAGCATGGGGCCGGACAGGGATGCCGCAGCTGTCTGCGCTGTTCGCCTGGCGATGGGTCTGCGTTTTGCGCCGAGCCCACACGTTTGGGCTGGGCGGTCTTTGTATCGTGAGAGAAGACTGGAGTAGGTCCCAGCAGGCAACCTGGGTTCGTAATACTAATGCGTGGAGATGAGCTGCTAAATGAGCTAAGGGTGCAAATCCAAGATCCAGTCGGCCAGGGTCGTCGAGCCGGGGCTTCTCTTGGTATCCGTACTAAGGAATAGAACGCTGGCAGGCCAGGGACCTGGTCGTTTATTATGGCAAGCACCGATCGAGCTGTAAGACGATGCACGGACGCATGGAGCGATGCGAGAAAATGCGAACAAAGAACGGCAACGAGATCGAGCAGCAACGTCGCAATGCAATGGCTGTGGGTTCCTTGAGGGGAAAAGTTGTGTGTAAGAGCCAAGATCTGACGAGACGGATGGGAAGAAAGAAAGGTTTGCGGGAACGTCCAGTCAAGTGCTGGTTGGCCGTTCTCATCACCTTCTCAGGCTGCAACACAGCAAATCAATCCGAGCCAGGCATTCTGATAGCGGGAAGGCAGGTACCTCAGGCAAGGTACCTACACACCGAGATACTGTGATGAGGTACCACGCAGAAGAGCTAGAGCTACAAGTAATGACAACCCAGGTGGGTGTGGACGAATGCATGGCCCGGAGATGACGGCATTACAATGGCTATCACAGTCCGGTAGACTTTCAAAGAAGGACTGGACGTATTTCTGCAGTTGTCAATGGCCTGGCCTGCATGCTGCAGCACGGAAGCCGGACTGGGCGTCTGTGGTGCGATGATCAGGCCAGGACCATCACCACTCCAGTCGACGACATAGCCACATGCTGCGCCCAATGGTGAGCGCTGCTGGCCGTTAGCCTTTCTCGTATCCAGCGTGGCAGCCGCATACATTTTGAACTCCAATCGACCGACCACACACCACCAGCGTCCAGTTCAGTACAGCCCCGTCCAGGTCCTCTCCGATCAGTGATCCATCCAGTACGCACGTCTCTACAACGCAAGCAGCAGCGGCGGGTCTTACGAGGCGTTGCTTAAGAGCCGGACACAAAAAGCCCGCAGGTGCGTGCCTATCTCCACGGGCCACCGGCGGCGACTGCCCAGGAGCATAGCGCCCTGAGGGCCTTGGCATTCCAGCGCTAGCCCAGAGAATGCTGCAGCATAATCAGGATCAACGATGGAAAAGTCGCATCTTTATCCTCCCAATGACCCAATCCCCAAACTTGTCACCGGATAGCCCTGGTCGTTGTCTCTCCCGTAGACGGTGGCCCTGGCAACGGCGCCTCAATGGGCCAATGCATGATTCGAGCAGAGGGAGGTTGTTTCACAGGAACTACGTAGTAAAACACTGTCGTGGCAGGTTTTTTCCCTCGTGCCTCAACGCCAGCGAAAGTATGAAAGCTTGTTTTTTTTGTTACCAATTCGCTTCGCGCTACCTTAATGATGGATGGTCGGGGACGATCGCGCTTCCGAAAGTTAATCCTCGTCCAGTTCCCCAAGGCACCTACCTACCTTACTTGCTTCTTCCGCAGATGCGCCTTGGCCCTTGGCGATGACCAGCGTCCCTGGGCAGAGCAGAGCGTCAACCGTTGGCGCACGCGTTTCGGGTGGCTGGGGCCATGTCACCATCCCCACTCTGCCACTTCCGTCGTCACGATGACGGGCACGATCCGCCGGCAGCGGGCCAGCGGCTGCCAGTGCTTCGTGAGGTGGGCCTCTACCAAGTAGTGAACGTACTATGTACGCACATGTACGTCGTCGGGGCCACGATATAATAATGAAGGGCCGTCACTGCGTCTTCAATAACAAGTTGTTTTGCTCTGGCTGTATCCATACTCCGTACGAACTGCCTAGATAGCGTCGAGCGAGAAAACGTTGTTTCAGCCCCCACGGGATCGTGCATGGCTCAATCAGTCAAATTAGCCTATCCTAACCTCATTGCCATTGCTATCATTGACACGGGCAATCAATCAGTCCTCATTGACCGCCTCCTCCTTTCTCACCCAAGCACGGCAGCCTTACTTGTCGAGCTCCACATAATTCGCGGGGAACAGCCCCTTCTTGCCTTTGTACTCACCAGCCCACCAGTCCTCGTCGGGGAACTCAATGTTGGTGATCTTCGCGTCTTCAGGGAAGCTGATTTCTGTCATGGGTGTCAGCACTGCATCGATCCAAGTCAAGCCAAGCTAAGCCAGGTAACCACCTACCATTGTCTTCTCCTGCCTCGTAGTCGTAAATCGCCGTGGCGGTAGGCCCAGCACTGGGCCGGGCGGCAGCAGCAGGGGCAGGTGGTGGTGGCACCGGGTTCGCTGCCGCAGCCGGCCGCGGAGGCGAGGGCTCACGAGCGACAGGCGCCGGAGCGGGAGGTGGGGGGGCATCCCCTTCCTTGACCAGATCGACGTAGTTGCAGGGGAACAGACCACGCTGCCCTTTTGCGTTGGTGCCCATCCACCAACCCTCATCGATCATGTCGATATCCGTGACATATTCACCCTCGATCAGCTCAATCTCGTTGTCCTCAGCTTTCTCGTAGTCGTATTGAACAACGGCCCGGTGACCGCCCTGGTCGGCCTGCGCGGTGTCAATCTCATCACGCTCAAAGTTCTGCTGCGCAACTGCCTCGGCCGCACCGCGCGACTGCTCTTCCTGTTCCCTCTCATCGGACAGATCCTTCTCCTTGGGGACTTCAATCTGGCTGGGGGCGACAGGAGGAGGTGATCGTGCGTCTTCGGGCTCATCCAATGTCTGAGGACCCCGGCTGACGGGAATCGCCACACGCGGGGGTGAGGCATCGCGCGGCTCCTCGCGGTAGTCGGCGTCATCGGCCTCTCTTTCTTCCTCTTCAGCGTGAGACGGACGTGCTGGCAGCCCAGGTAGGGCGAACCCTCCAGAAGGTCTCGAGGTGTCCGGCACAGGAGGGGGGGTTGGCTCGCTCTCCGGCTCCGGTTCAGGCTCTGTCTCGCGACGAGGGATTGAAGGCGCCGCACCGACACCCATGGGCGCCGCATCCTTAAATCGATCCTTGAGGGCGGAAACGCCGCCAGAGGATGCAGTGGGTTGCTCCTCAATCTCCCTAGCCTCGGGCTCCCCCGTGTTATCGGCGCTGATGGCCCCGGCCTCGGGGCGACCAAAGCTTCCAGAAGTCTGGACGGGAGCCCAGCTCTTACCGCTGTATCCGCTCTTCCACTCATTGCCTCCGCTGTTTTGCGATGCGACCGCTGCTGGGTTCGACGACGCCGCCACGCTGCCAACGTCGCTCCCACGCTCCTTGGCCTTCTTCTCGGCCCAGAGTTGGGCTGGCGTCTTGCCGCCCTGATCGGCAAACGTGCGGCTTGCAGCGCCAACCGGGGGAGGGGCGGGAGCTGCGGGGCCGCCGAATCCTAGGCCACCAGGCGCAGGGGGCTTTGTGCCAGTGAAGCTTGATGCTCCTCCAAATTTGTTTGCGACCTTGGGCTTCGGGAGCGAGGTCAATCGCTCTGACGTCGCAGGCTGGGAGAAGGCCGACGCGCGATCGGCAACTGGGCGCGGCTGCTCAGGCTCATCCTGTTCTTGCGTCTCTTCACGTTGGGGTTCCTGAGGCCTTGGCTGCGCCTTAGCCCTAATAGCAGCAATGTCAACTTTCCCGACAGGCTCGTACGATCCCTTGACAGGCGCGGGTCTGTCGTCTGGCTGCTCCTTAGCCTGTGCCCGAATAGCGGCAATGTCGATTTTGCCAACAGGCTGATATGCGCCCCTGACAACATCACCCGCATCCTGGCGCGCAGAGGGATTGGAGCGAGTCGACTCGTCCTTGTTGCTGGTGAGCTCAGCCATGTTCACCTTTGTGGGCTTGTAGGCAGACTCGACCTTCTCGACCTGGCTGCGGGTGACTGGTGGCGCATCGGCGCCCCAACCATCGTCGTCAACGTTGTTGTCGCGTCTTGAACGGGCCGTCACGAGAGGGTTGCGAGCAGCACTTGACGTCGTCGGGGTGAAGACGGGCTTGGTCTTGACGGGGGGCGGCTCGGGCGCAGAAGCTCCTCCACTGGTGGAGCCGGCTGAGTACTTGGCCCCCGATGCATCCGCCACTTTCCGCATAATTGACTCGGGCTCGAGGTCACCGTCCGAGCGAGCAGTGATCTGTACGTGGTATCCGTGGAGGATCTTGGAGACAGCAGCCGTGTGGCTGGTGAAGTAGCCTTTGGTGCGCTCGGGAACACCTCCACCGCACCAGGCGATGAGGATGTATTTGGGAAGACCAGAGTTGGAGTCCTTGACCTTCACAAACGCATACTGCATGCGGCCCTCGCTGAAGTCCTCGTTCAATTCGCTGAGCTCACCATCTGTGATCGTTAGTTTTAGGGCCACCATGAATCTATTGTCGCTGGAGCCTACCGCCAGTGTCCTGAACTTTGAGCACGCTCTCCTTGTTTCCGTTGTCTTGGAAAGCATTCGCAAGAGGTGCTTGGACGGTGAAGAGTGCCCATTGGGCGTATGTAGGCGAGCTAGAGGACAACGCTGGGCCATTGACGACGCCAGCGTAGCTGCTCTTGATGGAGGGTCCGTTGATGGACGTATTGAGGGACGACATGGCGGATGTGCTTTGACCACAGGCCCGCGCGCGACGAATCAATACTGCGACGTGGTCTGGATATCCTCAGGGCTGTGTCGGGCAGCTGGTTGAGGCTTCGCGGTGGCGTTGCTGCTTTGGATGACCGGCGCAGCTTACCAGGCAACAGGTACTGGAGCGGGGTTCGGGGTCAACGTCCTTTCCGAGCTCTCGGTAGCTCAGTCGCGGAATAAAAATGCGGACAGAAGGTTTGTTGAGGACGGTAGAGAGCTCGTCAGAATGTTCGAAGCTGGAGGCGTGGAGAAGGAGGCTGAGCTGTCGAAACGAGGTACGGCGGTCCGTCTTCCAATTGCCTTTGACGTACTACATACAGTGCCCTGCGAGTCCGTACGACTGGGTGATCCTGTTGACCAATCTGCTCTCCAGACATCAGGCAGAAATTGCGGGGCTACCGCTGAGCTGACCGGTAAACCCGCTATATGCATATGTATCGTTATAGCGGGGTGTTTGCCATGCGAGAGCGAGCTCGGCTGTCCAAATGACGCAAGACCAATCCGACATGCGGCAGGACCCCTCCTGTGCGCTTTCCTACGAACCGTGGCGCGTGCCGATTTTGGGAACATTTTGCCCCGCCAAATTCATGACCAACCCCGACACCACCTTTTCCAACGAGCACCTCTAGCTGGATTACAAACTGGCGCAACTCCGGCAGTGCAAGCCGTAGACAGCGACAATCATCCCCGCAGCCATGTCGAAAATCACCGAAATCGAGAGCGATGCCCAGTGGGAACAGCTGCTGGCCTCGCTCCCCGCAACCACTTTGCTCATCGTCTCCTTCCATGCGCCATGGGCTGCCCCCTGCGCGCAGATGAAGACCGTCCTCGAGACTTTGGCCGCCGAGTACCCTGCGAACGACCCCCCCTCGACGAAATGGGTGTCCATCAACGCGGAGGAGCTGAGCGACATTAGCGAGACATACGACGTCACGGCAGTCCCCTTTTTGGTGTTGATACGGAATGGGCAGGTACTCGAGACCGTCAGCGGGAGCAGCGCAGTCAAGGTGCGAACGGCGATCGAGACACACGCCAACGGAACAGACGCCGCGGGTGCAGCAACTAGCAGCGTGGCGAACGGGCCCGAGCAGGTGACCGCGCCCAAGATCGAGGAGCCCAGCGCACCGGTGGACCCAGAGAAGGCAAAGGAGGAACTGAACAAGCGTCTGGCAGATCTTGTCAAGGCGGCGCCAGTGATGCTTTTCATGAAGGGGACGCCCAGTGGCCCACAGTGCGGCTTCTCGCGGCAGCTCGTAGCCATGCTTCGGGAGAATTCTGTCAAGTACGGCTTCTTCAACATTCTGGCTGACGATGAGGTGCGGCAAGGGCTCAAAGAGTTCGCCGACTGGCCGACATACCCTCAGCTCTGGATTGATGGCGAATTGGTGGGAGGGTTGGACATTGTGAGTGGTTCTTTGACAAATGGGTTTGTGTCTTTTGCTAATGTTGTCCAGATCAAGGAAGAACTGGGTAATGACCCCGATTTCTTCAAGCCCTACAGTGTTGAGGCCTCGGCGGCTTAATTGGATATTCAGAGAGAATCGGTCAGCTTGGACATGTAGCTCAGCTAATAAATGTGAGCTTGACGAGCAGTCGATGTAAGCACAGTGATGCGGGCATTTCACTGCTCGACGCAATGGGATATTTTGCGTTAGGGTCCGAAAAGTTAGAAAGTAGATGTCCAAGGGCACAACGATCAGCCATCAATGATACTTTTGGGGCTGAGGTCCGTGCTGAGTTCTACCAGTACCTGACAAAGCGGCTTTTATTGTGTCAAGTAATTCAGTGAAGAGTTAATCGCACTAAGAATGCAGGCTATGTACGTCAGACTAGTGAATCCATGCAATGACTCTAATGGGAACTAACATTTTCTTGATGGAGGTATACCTATAGGTTAGGTCATATCATGCTTCTTTCCATACTTCTTAGCCACAGGTAACAGGTTGTTCGAGGAACTATATGTAATTTGGGCGAACAGCCACCCGCTGATAACCAAAGATTGGCGTCCCATATAGCGGATCCAAAGGCATGACGATCTGCCCGTGTGAGTCATAGGATTGCTAGCCTACGATTGCGTTGTGGTGGCCGCGTCTTTCGGTTGTCGCCTGTGATGGGACTGGCAACAAGGATTGCACGGTTGACTGGTGCTATCAGCGGCTTATGTCCGAGCTTCTCCCCAGCTCTTCCCAGATTGACTATCAATGTTCTTGAAGACTTTCAGCCTTCAGAGGCAGTACCTGAACTTTCATAGCCATGCCCGGGTTTCCGTAGCGCTTGGGGACAAATTGAGCCTTCTTCCAGGGCGCTCATGCTGATAAATGAGGAATTGGATGTTCGGGGTTTATGGCGTCGCCCCACCTACCCTGCCACTTCTGAGGGTGGTTACTGCCTCAGTTTGACTCCACGGTCGCTTATATAACCAAGCTGACACCCCGACGACATTGACGTCGGGATTTTGCTTCTACACGTATAATCCCGGGCGCCTATCTAGCAGATCTTCCCCGCCATTGGGCTCGAAAAGCTGGTTGCTAGTTGCTGCCCTGTTCCTGACATCGCAACTCAGTACGGAGTTCGCTCACCTCCGCGCACGCACACGCGCAGGCCCGTTGCCGCCAATTCCGCCTTCGTCGAACACAGGAGCTGCGCCTGATTGCCTGTACTCTGTCAACCGAGACGCGACTCGTTTTCGTTCCCGCTATCTTCGGAAGCTTTGCGACCGCCACGCTATTGAGAGGTTTAACTGCTAGGCAGATCCTCCTCGGGGGTTGAGGTGTGGTTGGGTCCACAGGGCAAATACGTCAAGGACGTCGCACGATATCGACGGACTCTCTAAGAGGCTTCGCCTGGGCGCTGCAAACCGGAGAATAGAGATTTATAGAGATTTAGTGGCTGGATCACACACATCAGACGCCACCATGACCCCGACACCACCTTCTACCAATTCCTCCACAGGCGCTCGCTCGCCCGAGGAGCAGTACCGCGTGGTTCGCAAGCGGAATCGAGTGCCTGTGAGTTGCTATCCCTGCCGGACACGCAAGCTCAAATGCGACAGACTATCCCCCTGCAGCAACTGCGTCAAGCGCGAGGGCGCCGCGCCTCATTCATGTTCATACGCTACGTCCGCGAACCGCAAGAAAAAGGGCGTATCCTCCGGAGACCAAAGTCCTGATGATATGCAAAACCGGATCGACCGACTCGAAGGATTGGTTCTTTCTCTAATGCACAATGGAGGTACCGTGGACGCGGCGAGCGCTGAAGCCGCTGGGAGGGCCAAGTCGACATCACAGTCACAGACGGGGAGCTCGGTCTCTCAAGTCAAAAGCAAAAAGGGCCGAGAGTCTGCCATGGCGGAAGCTGAAGGAAGTGACGATGAAGACGGGCTGGTCTCGTCTCTGGGAGTTCTCAAAGTGGATGAGGTCCAGGGCAAGTCCATGTACTTTGGCAGCGAGTCATGGCACATTATGCTTGCGGACATTGCCGAAGTAAAGAATTACTTTGCATCTCACAAAAAGGAGCTCGAGTCGAGCTACGAACGGGTCCGATCATCGAAACCACGGACAGCGCAAGAAGGGCCGACGCTGTTGCTCGGAGCCACGCCCACCACGGAGACGGAGTTGCGGGCGGAGCTGCCACCCAAGTCAAATGTTCTCACGCTCTGCAGTCGATACTTCAACTCGATGGACAACGCGGTGAACATCATTCACGGCCCTACGTTCCAGCAGCAACTGCGAACACATTGGCAAGACCCCTCGAAAACGCCCATCATGTGGCTGGCGCTGCTGTACTCGGTTCTGACGCTGGCGATGTTGAGTTACCATAAAGTAGGCGATGAGCCGCCGGAATGGAAAGGGAAAACGCTGGAGATGGCCTGCGACTTCCGGCTCAAGACAGTGCAAGCGCTGATCCTGGCTGATTACACAAAGCCAGTGGAATATACGGTCGAGGCGCTGATGCTGTACGTGTTTGGCGAGTACTCATCAAGGTGGGATGCAGACCTTGGTCTCTGGATGATTGTTGGCATCATGACGCGAGCTGCGTTTCGAATGGGGTATCATAGGGATGCCAAGTGGTTCCCCAACATCCGCCCTTTCCAGGCGGTAAGTGTTCATCCGCTGTATATGTGTGAGTAATCCGCTGACGAGCTCTTCAGGAAATGCGGCGTAGATCATGGGCATTGGTGAGAATGGCCGACATTGTCTTCTCTCATCAGGTCTCGCTGCCAAGCATGATCCATGACCAGGACTGCGATACGCAGCTGCCCAACAACTTGTTCGACGACGAGTTCCACGCCGGGAGTAAGGAGCTTCCGCCCTCGCGACCAGTGACCGAGCCAACACCAGTCTCATACATGATCGCCAAGTCACAGCTGTGTCTAGAGCTCGGGAGGATCCTCCAAGCAACAGGTGCCGTCGACAAGCACGTTTCCTACGATGAGATCATCCGGTTTGACGCGAAGCTGCGGCAAATCAAGCAGGAGCTGCCACCTCACCTCAAATTCACTCCGCTGGAGGGATCGCATGAGCCCGTGGCGCTGCTGATTGCGCGATTCAACATTGATGTTCTGTACTTGAAGATAGAGTGCCAGCTGCACAGAAACTACCTTGCTCGGGCCAGGCAAAATCCGAGATACGCGCACTCTCGAAGAAGCGCGGTGGAGGCAGCGCTGCAGGCGATGGATCGTTTGGCGACATTGCATCGAGAATCGCAGGCCGATGGCCGGCTGCGATCCGTGGGCTGGTTCGTCAAGTCCACGGCGACCAAGGACTTTGCTCTTCCGTCCACCATCCTTATCATGGACCTGCACCACGACAACATGCGGCGCCAGTCAGCAGACCAGAAGGAGGAGCACGAGGGCAATTTTCTGTGGACACCTGAGCAGAGGGCGCGGATGATCACGTCGCTGGAGACAGCAGGCAGCATCTGGAAGACCCTGGCGGACACGAGCATGGAAGCCTTCAAAGCCAGCAAGGTCCTCGACATTATGCTCCAGAAGATCAAGTCGCCAGCTTCTGGCACCGATGCGCCCATGGACCTGATGGACGCCGAGCTCCTCGATATACCATCGCCCAACACGCTAGCGCAGAGCTTCATGACGCCCCTTGATGCGATGCCCAACTTTGTGAATACCAACAACAATGGCTTTTCGGCGCAGGAGCAAAGCACGTTTATGGCCATGGATTTCGGGCTCTCCCCTGGCGCGATGCCCGGGTACGGCGGTAGCGATGCGTTTGGCGGTGGTCCTGGAAACAACCCCGGGTCTCCATTCTCGATGTTTGGAATGGGGTCGAATTCGGGCACGATGCCTGACCTGTCTGGAAACTTTGACTGGGTGAGTGCTTCGACAAAGGTGTGTCACTGTGATGGGGCAACGTCGACTAACTTGTGGCAGAATGCCCTCGACAATAATTATGCGCAGATGCCCAACTTCTCCGACCAGCCGCTGCAGCTCTTCAACAGTGGAACTGACGATTCACCAGACAGCATGTTGAACAGTAATATCAAGGACAGTGGCTAGGCTTGATGGAGTCTGGCTGGAGAGAGGAATCGACGACATGTACCATAATGAACATGACATTTGGATCATCTCCCACGGCATTTTTGTTCCAAGCAATAGCATTTATAGCAGCCATTGGTGTAATATCAGCCCCCCTCTTCTCTGATACCACCACGTAGTTGAGCAATCTTGACTGCTGTGTTATAATACTTGCAGGAATACGTACACGAAGCGAACGCGTTCCCAGAGAAATGGCCATGGGTGCCTCTTATGTAAAGAGCCCGGAAGCTGCCGAATGTCCGCTTGTGTCTGGGGTTGGGTGCGGCATCCACGAGCAAAAGTCCGAAGAGCCCGTCAAGGGCCAGGGGGACTGGGGATCCCCCAATACTCTTACTCTTCAGGCTGGTTACGGTTTGAGGGAGTTGTTCGAGGACCCCGAGCACAAAAAAAGGGCAGCAGACCCTCTCTGGTAGCTGCTCGCTGACGAGGTGGGCGCTTGGAGGTCTTGGGAGATTGATACGGACATTCGGGAGTCCGAAATTCCGTTGGTCTGACTGTCTGACCCACATCCGGACTAATGTGCCGTGGCGGCCCCGCAACCCCACCAACCCCGCACCGGACGGACAACGATCGATGCCATTCACGTAGACACGCATGATTCGAGGTGACCGACCGTCTTTTGGGTGTAATTGGAGATTGGTGGGCCTGGCTGCTCGAAGTAGAGGCCATGCCACCGTCTCATGTCCGTCTGACACATTTGAATTCACGGCTGGCATCGCGCGTCTTGTCCTTGGCTTGCTGAGAATGACTGAGTAGAAGAAGAACATGAAGGCTGGGTATCTGATGCTAATAGTACATGACCATCGCAAACCGCATAAATAAAATCTTGTATCTTCGTCATAACCGTTTCTTCTAACGAAGTTTTGGTCGCTAATGTCGCCTCTTCCATAATATAACTGCCGTTGCTCTCTTGGGAGCTCACGGACGCATCACCCTCTGAGCGTAAGCGTGCCCTCGCGCTCATGGACTCGGGGTGAGGGGCATGCCAAAGACACGCTGCTCAAGACACTAGTGGCCTCAGAAGCTCTTCGCAGCGGCTCATGCGCTCCAGGAGCTCCTTGGTCGGTTGACGACGACGACGTGGTGGTGCTGGTGTGCTGGACACGCAGGTTGTGTTTGTCTGCCTCTTTCTTAATCACTTGACTGCCAGAAAAAGCGTCGGAATGGAAGCAGGAAATGGAAGGAAGGGGGTACCTTTACGCATATGCTGCATGGAAAACTGCGGTCACACTTCTCTTGCGATGCTGGCAGTATGCGCACGCGAGGACCTTGGACGAAGAGGAGGCTGTCGCTTTGCGCCGGCCTAGGGAGCCGACAGAGGATGATGGCATTATCGTGCTATCTGAGTAGAAGGTCGTCACTGGGCCTTTGTACTGGAACAGGATGAGAAAGCTGAATGATTGTTGCTGTCCAGGGCGAGAATAAGGAGGCCACGAGGGGTATCGTTAGTAGACATGCAAGCAGCAATAGGTGAAACAGTATAATTATGCAGACTCGACCGCACATTTTCAGCTTCACACTGCATCGAATAGGAAGCCTTCTCCAAGATGCAGAGGGCGTAAACGTCCCCCCGAAGGCGCGGGATCGACCGACGGCTGGACTGTGGAGATGTGATGTCGTCGGTCGACTACGTCTCGGGCTTATTATCTCAGCCCGCCGAACAAAGCTTGGGCGTTGCCTTGGGAACGATTAAGGATCGCCACGAGGGAATAAAGAGCCCAATCACTTTCCCATACACCTTTACGAGAGGATTCCGCGAATCCTAGCCTCAGTCAGGAGGTGCAAGCGAGGACCCTCTCGGAACAATGAGAACACCCGCTGCTCCGCCATGCGAAGGCGAAGCAGAGTCCCCGATCGACGGTACGGAGTACGTGACGACACACATCCGACGTGAAAATAGAAAGAGAGCAGAAAAGAAGGTTGCAAAGCCAGATGATGATGGCATACGTCTTCGTGCTGACAAGACTATCTGGCGCGCTATTGGGTTTGGCTACCACGGAGACACCCATCTCGCCAAATCATGGGACCGCCCAACGACAATTTCGTCCTAAAGCGAGAAAGCGCCAGTGCATGTCGGGGAAGCAGTATTGTCCGACTCAGGTCCAAGAGCCCGTGTCGGGTTGGCGGATGGTGGTGTGACGCCGGCGGCATCCACGGACCGGAGGGTCCCAGTATTCCGGCCCACGACGCGGGGGCGCTGCAATTGCATGTTGCATAGGGTCCATGGTAAGGTACGTAGCTCATAGTTGTCCCCAGTTGATTAGAAACCCGCTGATACTTTGTACGCATACCGTGGGGGGCCCGCTCGGGTGTCCCAACAGAGCTTGTTTCGAGAGGGAGATTCGGAACTTTGCGGATTGCGTCTCTCGGGTCCTTGCAAGGGCCCGTTGTGATTTTGTATCTTAAATCTCTTGGACCCCTCCGAGAAGTGTGCCATTCCTCTAGACAACCTAGTAGCAATAGTCAATAGAGGCTGTCATCGTCATCTTGATCCCATCTACGAGGTAAAACACCCAGTCTTGTCTCTCGACCAGCGTGAACTGACCTGTTACTCCCTCAGAGAGTCTCTACCTCATCCCAGGCCTCATGAACGGCGGCAAAGAGGATAGCATGGAGCTGCCTCGAACCGGTTCATCCTCGACCACCAGCGGTCCGACAATCGCAGGAAGCCCCCCCGGGGCATCTCAACACTCCAAATCTGGCCCAAGTCCTGCAGACCGAGGGTTCTCCAGCAGCAGCATCGATGACGACCAGGGAAACGACGACGACGATGCCTCCGAGATGGAGAGACGGCACTCGGCCGTCCGGCGTATCGCCAGCCGCATGTCCCAGCAGTCCGCCGGCGACTTACACCACGACGTCCGCAGCCTCTTTGCCAACGACAACCCGGACTCAGTCCTCAACCCAGCCAGTGAGCACTTCAACGCCCGCTCCTGGGCCAAGGCCGTCGCCAAAAGGGCCATTGAGGACGGCACGCGCCTCCGCCGCAGTGGATTCTGCTTCCAGAACCTCAACGTCTTCGGCTACGGCGCCGAGACAGACTATCAAAAAGACGTGGGCAACGTCTGGCTCTCGCTGCCCCAAATGGCGCGCGGCCTCTTCGACAAGAAGGGCGGCCAGCGTCGCATCGACATTCTTCGCGACTTTGACGGCGTGGTGCGGAACGGTGAGATGCTCGTCGTCCTCGGGCCCCCGGGCTCGGGCTGCTCCACGTTTCTCAAGTCCATTGCCGGCGAGACCAATGGCATCTACCAGGACAGCTCGTCCTACCTCAACTACCAGGCCATCTCCCCCGAAGAGATGCACTCGCACCATCGCGGCGAAGCCATCTACACGGCCGAGGTTGACGTGCACTTTCCCATGCTGAGCGTCGGTGACACGCTCACCTTTGCCTCCCGCGCAAGGTGCCCTCGCAACGTCCCCGAGGGCATCACCCACAACGAGTACTGCGGCCACATACGTGACGTGGTCATGGCCATGTACGGTATCAGCCACACCGTCAACACGCGTGTCGGCAACGAGTACATCCGCGGTGTCTCGGGCGGCGAGAGGAAGCGAGTGACCATCGCCGAGGCCACGCTCTCCAGCGCCCCCTTGCAATGCTGGGATAACTCCACGCGTGGCCTCGACTCGGCCAACGCTATTGAGTTTTGCAAAACGCTGCGCCTTCAGTCCGAGCTGTTCGGGCAGACCTGCGCCGTGTCCATCTATCAAGCTCCTCAAAGCGCCTATGAGCTATTTGACAAGGTTGCCGTCCTCTACGAAGGGCGTCAGATCTTCTTCGGTCCTATTGGCAAGGCCCAGGCCTACTTTGAGAATCTGGGCTTCGAGTGCCCTGCCCGCCAGACGACACCCGACTTCCTGACGTCCATGACCGCACCCTCGGAGCGTGTCGTCCGTCCGGGCTGGCAGGATCGCGTGCCCCGGACCCCGGATGAGTTTGCGACCTACTGGAAGAACAGCGCCGAGTACAAGGCGCTCCAGGTCGAGCTCGAGGAGTACAAGGCCGAGTATGCCATCGACAGCGAGGCGGCCCGCGAGTTCAGGGCGGTAAAGCAGGCCAACCAGGCCAAGAACCAGCGCCTCAAGTCGCCCTTCACCCTGTCGTACACGCAGCAAATCAAGCTGTGTATGTGGCGAGGCTTCAAGCGTCTGACGGGGGACCCGGGCCTGACCATCTTCTCTCTGGTCGCCAACTCGTCCTTGGCCCTCATCATTTCCTCCCTCTTCTACAACCTGCCCGCCACCACCTCGTCCTTCTACAACCGCGCCGCCGTCTTGTTCGTCGCCATCCTCGCCAACGCCTTCTCGAGTGCCCTCGAGATCCTCACCCAGTACTCGCAGCGGCCCATTGTCGAGAAGCACACGCGCTATGGCTTCTACCACTCGTCCGCCGAGGCCTTTTCGTCCGTGCTGGTCGACATGCCGTACAAGATCGCCAACGCCGTCTTATACAACCTCACCATCTACTTCATGACGCACCTCAGGCGTGAGCCGGGCGCCTTCTTCTTCTTCCTCCTCGTGTCGTTCCTCATGACGCTGACTATGTCGGGGGTCTTCCGATCAATGTAAGACAAGCCATCCTACTCGTTCATGGTTCCCCCTCCCCGTGTCGCATCGTGATGCTGACATGTCTCTTCTTCCCGCAGTGCTTCCTTGTCACGCACCCTATCCCAGGCCATGGTACCCGCCGCCATCCTCATCCTCGCCCTCGTCGTTTTCACTGGATTCGTCATCCCTGTCGACTACATGCTCGGGTGGTGCCGGTGGATCAACTACCTTGATCCAGTTGCGTACGGGTTCGAGGCCCTGATGATCAACGAATTCCATGGCCGCGACTTCACCTGTGACACTCTCGTGCCCCCGCCCGCCCTGTATCCAGATGTCGACCTCAACAACCGTGCTTGCACAACTGTCGGTTCCCGCCCGGGAGAGGCCCTCGTCTCGGGCGCCGCCTACATCGAGACCCAATACAACTACTTCGCCAGCCACAAGTGGCGCAACGTCGGTATCCTCATCGCCTTCTGCGTCGCTATGCACATCCTTTACTTTGTCGCCTCAGAGCTCATCTCGGCCAAGAAGTCCAAGGGCGAGGTCCTTGTATTCCGCCGCAACCACCTGCCCAAGAATACCGCGCAAGGCAAAGGCGACGCTGAGTCTGCTTCGTCTGGTCCCATCCCCGTCGTCGATAAGACTGCACCTGTTAATGTCGACGCCGGCAACATCCAGGGATCCACGAGCGTTTTCCACTGGAATGATGTGTGCTACGATATCAAGATCAAGGGCGAACCCCGGCGTATCCTCGACCATGTGGATGGATGGGTCAAGCCTGGTACATTAACAGCCCTCATGGGTGTTTCCGGCGCCGGCAAAACGACTTTGCTCGACTGTCTCGCTGATCGTGTCTCCATGGGCGTGATCACGGGCGAGATGCTCGTGGACGGCAAGCTGCGCGACAGTTCCTTTCAGCGCAAAACAGGCTATGTTCAGCAGCAAGATCTCCACCTCGAGACAAGCACCGTTCGCGAGGCTCTTGAATTCAGCGCCGTGTTACGCCAGCCAGCCTCGACGCCCAAGACCGAGAAGATTGCCTACGTCGACGAGGTCATCAAGTTACTTGACATGCAGGACTATGCTGACGCCGTCGTGGGCGTCCTCGGCGAGGGTCTCAACGTTGAACAGCGCAAGCGTCTGACCATCGGCGTCGAGTTAGCCGCCAAGCCACCCCTATTGCTCTTTGTCGACGAACCTACTTCCGGCCTTGACTCGCAGACATCGTGGGCTATCCTAGATCTTCTCGAGAAGCTCTCCAAGGCTGGCCAGTCAATTCTGTGTACCATTCATCAGCCGTCCGCCATGTTGTTCCAGCGCTTTGATCGCTTGTTGTTTCTTGCCAAGGGCGGCAGAACAGTCTATTTCGGCGACATTGGCGAGCAGTCGTCCACCATGACCGAGTACTTTGAAAGGCAGGGTGCTCCCAAGTGCCCCAAGGGCGCCAACCCAGCCGAATGGATGCTCGAGGCCGTTGGTGCCGCCCCTGGCTCCCAGACGGATATTGATTGGCACCAAGCCTGGCGTAACAGTCCCGAATATGCCGCCACCCAAGACGAGCTCCAGCATCTCAAGAACCAGGCCGCGCCCAACGAAAAGGTCAGCGACGGCGCACACAGCAAGGAGCAGTACCGTGAGTTCGCTGCACCCCTGTGGGATCAACTCCTCATCGTCACAAAACGTGTCTTCCAGCAGTACTGGCGCACGCCGTCGTACATTTACTCAAAGTTCACGCTGTGCACGGCGGTCGCCCTCTTCATCGGTCTCGTGTTCCTTGACGCGCCCCTGAGCATCCAAGGCCTGCAGAACCAAATGTTCGCCTTTTTCAACGTCCTCACCATCTTTGGCCAGCTTGTCCAGCAGCAGATGCCTCACTTCGTCACCCAGCGCTCCCTTTATGAGGTCCGCGAGAGGCCCTCCAAGGCGTATAGTTGGAAGATCTTTATGCTCTCGCAGATCATCGTGGAGATCCCCTGGAATTCGCTCATGTCCGTTTTCATGTTCGTCTGCGTCTATTATCCCGTCGGTTTCAACAAGAATGCCCAGCCCACGGGCGCGGAGACGGAGCGCGGCGCCCTCATGTGGCTACTGTTCTGGCAATTCCTCATCTTCACTTGCACCTTTGCCCACGCCTGCATCGCCATCACCGATACCGCCGAGGCGGGCGGCAACTTGGCCAACATGCTGTTCATGATGTGTTTGCTCTTCTGCGGCGTGCTCGCCAACGAGCAGACCCTCCCTGGCTTTTGGATCTTCATGTACCGTCTGTCCCCATTCACGTACCTCATCTCGGCCATCATGTCCACCGGACTCGCCAACACAAGCGTGACGTGCAACACCAACGAGATTGTCGAGATCTTCCCGCCCAACGGCTTGTCGTGCTACGAGTACCTGTATGAGGGCGGATACGTCCCCACTTTGGGCGGCAACCTGCTCAACCCCAACGGCACTTCGTCGTGCGACTTTTGCCCGCTGGGCTCGACCAACGAATTCCTCGCGCAGATCTCGTCGAGCTACGAAAACCGGTGGCGGGACTTTGGCATCGGTATGGTGTACATTATGTTCAATATTGCAGCGTCGCTGGCGTTGTATTGGCTGGTGCGTATGCCCAAGGGCAAGAAGAACAAAAAGGAGAAGAAGGAGTGATAGAAGAGCGTTCGGGTGGGACACCTGAATAATTGTAAGCAATTTTTATCTAGAGACAAGCGTTATTGCTCTGCTTGACCTATTGGCATGGTTTTTCTTTTCTTCATAGCTCTTGTTGTACTCAGCTCACAACACTGACTAATACATTTCATTTCGTCAAAGGCCAGCTGAGGCTCAGAGAGTGTGTTTCATGTTCAATAAAATCAGTTTAGCAGCGAGTGGCCTTCCCTCTAGAGGGCGTCCAGACATTGTCTTAGCTCGTCCTTGGACAGAGAGGGGGTGAAAAGGCGCCTGAGGCTGGGGGTATGCGGACCACAGCTGCTACCATTGGGGCAAAAGTCGAGCGAGAGTATGCTGCTGAGCAACACACATTGTATTGCGTTGCGACTCAAGCCATCATGTAGGGAGTAGGTGAGTTAGATGTCTGGGGGAGCTCGTGAGTTGTCGTCGGTGTGTGGTCAACTAGTGATGCCTTCCCGAAATCACAGCAATCAGTGGGACAAGCGCGCTGCGCTGTCACTGGCCAGATTGTGCAACTTAGCCCCACCCTTTCTGCCGCTGGTACTCACTCGGGCAAGTTCGATGTCTCACCTTCCTCTTCCGTTTCGAAGCTGCCATCTTCTCAGTTCTGCTTCACGTGAAGAACTCGCTCTTCCCTTGACATACTACCTCACCTCGCGCCATGCCAGAGTGATGGTTTGGGAACGCCCAAGTCTCGCTGCGAGTGCAACGGAAATTATCGCCTCACTGTGGATGCTCCAACTCCGCGTCGATCCTCTCCTCCCGTGGTGATGGCATTTCGCAGCGACGCGATTCGCGTCGATATGCCTTCATCCGAGATGTCTTACGATTCGGCAATTGTCATGGCTTATGATGCGCCATTGCAGCGCACGCATTCTGCCCCCAAGAAGCGCAAGTCCCCCGGATCACAACCCTACCCCAGAAACAACCTTGCCAAGCGGCAGCGCACAGCTCCGTCCAACGAAGTATGGCACGACCGCTCGCATCGGCTCCCAGCGGAGCTGTGGCATTGTATTTTCACGTACCTCCCTCCACATTGCCTTGGCAAGCTTCTTCGCGTGAGCAAGAAATTCCAGGGATATTTTGAACCTTCGATCGGTGCTAAGCCTGTGAACCCCGGAAGCAGAGAGGCTCACCATGCCGGGACCCCACCCTTTATGGCATCGAGCCCTTTGCTCCTGGTCATGATTATCGACCCCAACTCTCTCCAAATTTCGAAAACGGGAACATAGAGTCTTCGGATGCCCTGGCTGCTGCTGCTCGGCCATGCGACAAGCTGGGCGTCGTGCAGCCATTGGCCGCCAATGACATCTGGAAGGCATCTAGGTGCCTGTACTGGCCTACACTACCCTCACTCCTCAAGTCCAAGACGGAGCTGGAGATGTGACGTCTGATAGCCAACCGAGGATGCCAATTCTGTAGTTGCGAGGAACGCAGCGCAGTTCCCAAGACCACCTGGCATATTGGCCCTGGCACAAGCGGTGCCACACCAATTTTCCCATTCTCAAGTCGCGCCTGCGGAGCTTGCCTCGAGTTACGTTGCGTAAAGGTCAGCTATTACTGCATCAAAGTGAACATATTATGAGCTAAAAAGTTTCTAGGAACTTGATATCATTCTAGCCGGTAAGACGCCGTCTTTTCTCCTGCCCGGGATTCCAGTGGCCTTAGTCGCCTCATACCGTAAGGTCGTGCCGCCCTCGGGGGTCAAGGCTGGCAGAGTTCCTGCCAGCACGCCCATTGTCAAAATGTACTGGAAGAGCCATGCTACACAGATCGAGGCCGACTTTCAACGGGTCAAGCTGCTGGGCACGGGTGCCGTCGAAGAGTGGCTCAAGGGGCTGCAGCTGAGACAAAGCTCTTTGCTGAAAGACATGGACAGGTGGGAGAGCTGGGCTGCCGATGGTGGCCTTGACGTGATGAAGCGACAGGTGCCGGCAACGCTGAAGCAGCCCCCATCAGCAGTATCCGCCTCAACTGCAAAATCTCGGCGAGACCCTAAGGATGTCCTTGACACAGAATGGGATGAGGTCCAAGCCCCCGTGAGGACAAGATTTGCACGATATGCCGATGATTACATCCGGCATAAATGGAAACGCTGCAAGAGGCTCAGATCAAAATCCAGCGCCTTCTTCGCTACGAGACTACTCATGTACGCTCAAAATAGATTCTTCAAAGATGTCGCCGGCGAGGCGGCGCTCGATGAACCTGTCGAGGGACCTTAGGCACAAAAGCTAACCTTGAAGAACATGAAGTGGCTATTTGATCTCAAGATCAAGCCCCGAATTCAGAAACAGCAGCTGTTCTTGTGCATTGGCTGTTCCGCCACCCAGCTATACACCCTTGACGGCGTTATCCAGCATTATGCAGCCAAGCATACCGCTTCTCTAAGCCATGGAAACGTCGTGTTTTGGAGATCAGAGTGGCCCAGTCCGCCCCCCTTTCGACCAAATCCTGGAGGTCCCGCGACCAATGTGACTAAAGCCGAAGTTAATGTAAAGATCAAGCCAGACCCAGATGATCGAGTCGACGCAGCGCGTTCAGCAAGGCTGCCCGTGACTCAACTTGCCGTGTCATGTTCGCCACAGGGACATGGCAAACTGTCGACTCTGTCTTCGCAACTGAACAAAATGCAGGAAGACCGAATGCTGGACATACTCCCAAGGACTTTCCGCGCCATTGACAAGCTCAAAGGCCCGAACGCCATCAGGGCAACGGCCATTGTGCGTTGTGTGTCGCAGGAACTCGAGGCACGGTTTGGCGAGCCAGCAATGTTCGCCACTTTCGAAAGCCTTTTCATGCAGTGCAAGAAGCTAGTGCCTCTCCGGAAACTGAGGCGTCTCCAGTGTGCCGCTTGTTCAGGATCAGCTCCAGTAGGTGCTACGGCACCACAGGGAAGTATATCGAAATTCAAAAGTAGCAGCCATCTGAAGGGGAGCGGGGGCAGACCCCAATTTTACTCTCTAGGAAATCTCTTATCACATTTCCGCAAGAAGCATGTCGAAGAAGTGCAGCCAAAGCTGGACTGGCAAACGCAGATGATCTGTCTTCCAGATCTGGACAGTATAAGACAGGAGTTGCCGGCGTGGTTCGGCAAA
This sequence comes from Emericellopsis cladophorae, assembly GCF_022114955.1. Taxonomy (NCBI): domain Eukaryota; kingdom Fungi; phylum Ascomycota; class Sordariomycetes; order Hypocreales; family Bionectriaceae; genus Emericellopsis; species Emericellopsis cladophorae. The sequence continues at coordinate 65,686 of NW_026250978.1, read as the reverse complement.
AACGCAAACGACGATGCCTTGCTACAGGATGCCTACCCTGGGGCTGTCCCCGAGGGTGACGAGCCTCCGTTTCGAAAGACGTATAATTTGAGAGGAAGAATCTCTGGGGATGTCAACACGCTTGCGGGCGCAGCTTCAGATGAGGGTAGCGAAGCGTTGGTCGGTCAGCCACGCCAGGCCACGAACCTCAGCCAATGGCCTCGATCAGGGCCTCCGGACACTGCTTTCCATATTGCTCCAGGAAACCTCACAATGGTCGACTTTAAAGGGCCACCTGTGCTGAGACCAGCTAGTGAGGTCTACGGCGCGTCCTCCAGCAAGAAGCAACGCCGTGCTAGAGAGGGCCAAGACCTCGATTTGCCTTCCTACAGAGTGTAGGATAGATCTCAGGGTGTCCCAGCGGACTTAAGCTGGGGGATGCGAGAGTATTACGCCGCACCGCGTGCAGTTCAGGAAGTTGTTCTATCGCCATCGCACTCTTACGGCAACGGCCATGATGCTGGCTTGGCGCATGGCAGTTCCACTCAGCGCGGGACAGCCAGTGGTGCAGTGGCGGACGTCACCGCCCGTGTCCCAAGCCACGATCACGAGCACCGTGAACAGATATGCCACCCTCAGCGGGCTTATTCATGGACAGACGACACGGATCCACGTGCTCCTCCGCCATATGCGTATTCTGACCCGTCCCACCAGCAGATGCCGCTACACCACCAGCCCAAGCCTCGCTACCTGCTTCACCCTAGACCACCAGTGCACGAAACGATTTTTCATCAGCAGGGGTGCACAGAAAACACCTTGTACGACAGCCATATGCCACCTCCTGTGCCTATAGCCGAGGCTCCAATACAACAATACACACCACTGTATCCCCAAAAGGGATACGGGCCTCCAATCGAAGAGTTCGAGATCGTGGAGGTGCGCGACCCAGTTTATGGGACGTACCATGTTCGACGTCCAGTCCGTCGTGAAGTATACTCCGTTGACGGGGCATCCACTCCCTCCTGCTCCGCAAGGCGACGACAGCCACGGGTATCCGTATCATGGGGAACAGCGCTATTCGCATGGAGAGCCTTACCGTTAACTGCCGGTTATGGACTCCAACGGGCACGTCGGGTCGATTAGATGGCGAAAATAACAATCGTGTGTCCGTATGCATATACACGTTACAAGACAATGGTATTTTACCTACACCATGTCACGGGAGCAGCAAGATCCGGCCCCAGCATTCGGGTAAACAAAAGGGTCAACACTTTTTAGCAATCCTCATCTTTGTTCTCTGCTGTTTCCCCATCATGGTAGCCTAGTAGACTTGAATTCATACAACTTGACAAAAGAGTGCGGAATATTTTTATACAAGAGTTGAAATCAGATATATGCGTCCCTGTCAGATGTAGCACCGCGCACTACTGCTCATGAGAGTGGCATCCGTGCCCCCCTCTTGCCCCTCCGTACATATTGTTGATACAGATAGCCAAGAAGAGCGCGCCATTCCTTTTTGTTACAACAATGAGAGCAGCAAAAAAATGAGGGTGGCATGATTCCCTCCTCGAGCTCTCTCCCCTGCCATCTCCCCCTTTCCGCTTCGCGCCTCGTGATACTCCTCCCCGTGCAAAAAAAATATACATGTATCATCCATATTCGCCAGGACCAAGACCCCTGGCCTTTCCTACACCGTCCGCCAACTTCGGCGCGACGAGGAGGGATCAGCCCAGCCGTGGGAAAAAGGCAGTCGTAGTCTGTCTATCCGCCCCTATACAACCTCGCCAATTATCTTGGCGGCTTCTCTATACGTATCAAGCAGCTTCTCGCACTTCTCGCGGTCTTTCTTCACCGTGTCATCTTCGTATAGCAGCTCTTCGAAAAGACTCTCCCTGTATAGCTCAGTCACGAGGCGGTTCTGCACAACATCCTTGCAGTGGTTGACCAAGAGGTGCATAACGGCCTTGGGTACCTGGTCCGCAATGGACTCGCGGACAATGTTGAAGTAGGAGGAGATGAGCGCACGGATGAGCTCCGTCTCCATGGCCTCACGGTCTGTCAAGGCAGGCTCGTTAGATTCACCGCCCTGTTTCTGGTTAGCACAGGTACCCTAGTTGATGTCCAGTATTCCTCTTACATAGTGCGATGCTAGGCCCTTGTTGTCATGATCATCTTCGTAGCCATAAGGTGAGCGAATCGGCAGCTTCAGATTCTCCTCTCTGCGGATGCTCGGGAGCCCGGCTTCCGACGACTGGCTGATATGCCTGTGGCCGGGCGCTGAGGAGGTGCTACTCGTCATTGCTTGACCGTCCTTGCCAAAGAAGTATGTCAGGAAGGAGTCGCGGGCGTTGTGCAAGCCCTGGCCGTTGGGGTTCAGCCGTGACGGGGATGCCGAGCGAGCCACACCGTTGATGGCGGATCCGATGCTAGTATGTGGTCGCACAGCAGGCGACAGACTCCTTTTGGGGTTTGTGATCTGTTTCCGGCTGGGAATCTCAGCCTTCTCTGTGCGGGTCTCCTCCTCTTCGTCGCCAGGCTCGGTGCCGTTTGTGCCAATCTCCTTCAGACGGCGTTTCTCGCGACGTTCCCGCTCCTCCTGGATCAACCGTTGGCGCTCCTTCTCTTGTCGAGCACCGACGACGTTGCTCATGGCAGCGGCGGCGCCGAGGAAGTTGGGATGGTTTGTGTTGATGTATGCGCGCTGGATCGAGATGAGCGATTCAACGTAGTTGGACGTAGGCCCGAGTCTCTCCCGCAGCAGATCCGAAACAGTCTCGATGAGCTTGCCCTGTAGCCTTGGGAACCGAGAAAGTTCTGTTGAGCCACAGGTGTGGCAGATCTTGATCAACTCCTCATACACTAGCTCCACGCAGCGTTGCGAAGGGATCTCCAGCATCTTGATCTGGGGTTTGACGAGGAGATCGAAAGCCATCTCCGGAACGAAGAGGCTGGGACGGGGACCGGTCGAGTTGCGGATTGCGGTCCTGATATCGAGAGCTGTTAGGTTAGACGTGGGGTCGATGGACTCGAGCGAGCTGCCAAAGACGGAATTGAAAATGTAGTAGATGCGGGCGCCGCCGCTGAGCTCCTTGGTGGAAATGTTGGACGAAGTACCATCGATGGACGATGTGAAAGATGTCGCGAATCGGGTCATCTGTTGCAGGATAAGCGACCCACGGTGCTCCTTGCCGCTGAACTGCATGTCACCATAGGTGGCCAGCTCCTGTTGCGTCTGGCCCATCAGAGTGTTCAGGCGTGCCTTGATGTCAGGGAGGCGCTCGCGGATATGAGACATGAGTGTGGTGTTGAGGGTCTTGGCGAGAAAGTGCGTACCGCATCGGTTCGCGATGTTCCGGTAGGCAGGATGGTGCTTGAAGAAGTCAGTCTCGGCCTGGATAGCCTCTTCCATGGGCTTGTTGCCCTGAATGTCCTGCTGCGAGCGGTTGACGACACCGATGAAGCCCAGCTTCAAGGGATAGACTCGGCCCGAAAGAATATCCAGAGCGTTTGTACCATGGTCCATCAGATCGATTTTGGTGAGCACACCAATGGTGCGACGGCCGAGAGGGTCGACATGACGGGCGAGCTTGAGCGCCTCCGAGTTGACAAGGTCAACGTTGGCAGGGGAGACAGCGAGAATGATGCTGTTGGGCTTGGCAATGTACTCGGAGATCAGAGTTCGGGTCTGCTTCTCAATGTCGCTTGGTTGGTCGCCGATGGGAACCTTGGTCAAACCTGGCAGATCCACCAGCGTCAGGTTCAGCACATGCGGCGAGTAGACCTTGAGGTTGATGGGTTGTCGGTTGATGCCCTTGTTGTTGCCGGCTACTCGTGATGTTTCGTTCTCAATCTCGCGCTTCACGTCCGAAAAGTCTGTAAACCTCCTGTTGGGGATGTGGTGAAACTCAGCCCACTCGGAGCGGCGAGCCGCCAGGGGCGACTTGAAGGGGTCGCTTGCGGGATCGGGAGCATCCTCGTCTTCGGCTACATTGACGAGCTGCAGAATCAGAGGTCGTCGAGTGCAGATGCCGCTGCCACGGGGCAGAAAGTCGCGGCCCACAATGTTCTCGAGAACGGAGGATTTACCTGCAGACTGGGATCCGACAACAACCTAAGGGGGGGCTGTCAGCTAACGCAAGCCTTGTGTTTGGAGGAAACGGGGAACAAACAATCTGGGGAAGGTCTAGAGAATCATTTCCAATGGTGTTGAAGACGAGATCCTGCAGCTTGTTGACGGTGCTGAGCAGATCCTCGCCGAGGGCTGCCATAGCGACGTAGTTTTGCCGGAAGTCAACACAAACACGATTTGGCGCGCAGGCGGATGCAGGTTGAATGGGAGGTGATGGATGGTTTGCTTGCGCTATCAGGGCGTCTTGGTAGCGCTGCGCGTCGCGTGCGAGCCTTGACAGTTCATGCAGACAGCTGAGATGGCTTTTGCGTGGATCTGTCGCGGCGTGAATTCCGAGGCACTCGAGCAAGAACTGCTCTCGAGGTTGGCAGATACGGATGGCGTAGCGCAACTACGTCGCCAGAATTCACGTGCTTGCATAAGGTTATGCTGGCCTATGCACACTAGCAGGGTCTGCTAGCGTTTGTGTTCCCTAGAACAGGATTATGCATCGGATCGGAGTGTTTGGTCCCGGTGGCAGCGACATTGAAATGCCCCGCTAGGCCAGTACTGCGATAGTCGCATACTGTGACTGTGCGAGGTAGCGAGAGATTCCTGTAAGCAGTACTAGACGACAAACGGGCCGGCCATACTCATCAGAGATCAAGGTGTGCTGTGCACCTGGCCTGACGGAGAGGATCATACCCGATCATCAAACATGAGCACATTTGGCAGCCCGGGAGCGTTGCCTTCAACAAAGCCGACGCCGTAAGTCACTTTGCCATTTGACTGACACCGCGAGTCCCTGACGCTGACCGTCTCAGTCCACAACGAGGGAGCTTTCCGCTGGATCATGAAGGTTTGCTAAACCCCACCAAATGTACATGATCACCGAGCATGTCTAACAGGCGTAATGCAGGCGAATGCAAGAAGGCCATGCAGGCATATCTTGTGTGCATGAAAAAGGTGCGCGGCGTCAACGAGGATGAGTGTCGTGAGCTGGCAAAGGGGTATCTGAACTGTCGCATGGACAGGTGAGTGATGCTCATGTTCTGGTGGGCGATTAACTGACTGAACGCGCGCAGAAACCTCATGGCTAGAGATGAAATGAAGAATCTGGGGTTCGCAGAGCGTGAGAAGCCAAAAGAGCCAGAAAAGGGCGTCAAGGGTGAGCTACAGTGGTAGCCAACGCCTTTCAAGGTGAAGACACGGGTATCCCGCGTGTGTCAAGTTCCGCTCCCCCAGGACAGCTGTGGAAATGTATAATATGTACGATCAGGCGGTTGGATCCTGAAGTATTTGTACATCTAAGAAAGGACGTCTCTCAAAAGTCAAGGTGGATGGCGTCGTTGGTCCGGTGAAGGCGTGATGATTCAAAATGCATGGCGTAGACGTCACGATGCAGCTTTCAATGAGCGGTCTGGCGGTCAGCGAGGACTACGGATATTGCCATGCCAAAGAGCATGAAACACTGCTCGTGCATGGAACCAGTGTGTCCAGTGCCTATTACAACACAGGATAAAGAGCTCGATGGGACCATCAGATAGATGTCGGGCGCGTATGTTGGGCATGTCCACTTCCAACATGACATGTGTCTGGGACCCAATCTTCCATATGCTGGCAAAAAAGCGTTACACCACTCTTCCAAGACCCATGTAAAGCTCGAACGACGAAAACAGCAGTCCATGCGTAACTTGAACTGTGTCACACATCACAAGGTGAACAAGCACAAGATTATATCGTCATCTCCCAATAGCGCGGTCGAGACGCCGGACACTGGGGTGGTTGCCGCGCCAACCACCGTTTTGATGTGAACGGCTGGGGGACCCTTGCTCCGTGCACCGGCCGCCACCTGGGATCAATTAAACGACACCCAGATCCCTGGAGCTCACATAAATTCACGGTCTCGGCAATCAACAACTCTCCTTGCATCTTCGACGCACTGCGCATTCTATCTTTAATCCCTGTTGGCTTCCCATCGTTCTTCATTGCTGTAACGCCCGTGGAATCTTCCTCGCCATCGCCATGAAGCCTGCCGGTATGACCAGCGACGCCAAGGTATCGCAGAAGGTGCCGCCGCCGGCGTCCAGCTACATGAACAACGATCAATTCGGTACGTGACAAAGCAGTTGGCTTCTAGCACCAAGCTCGGCTCTGATGACAACACACGTGCAGCGAGCTATCTATCCGAACTTCGCAACAACCGCCTGCAACGTCCTGGCGGCGCGCGCGCCCAGCCTTCCGGTGCCCGTCCAGCACCAAGCCGAGCCAGCACAAGCCGAGCCAGCATTGGACGCCCCAGCCTAGACAACATTTCGCAAGCCGACAGCCAGACCAGCCTTCCTCCCCAGCCTCGACGCGTTCCATCTCAGGCCCCGAGCGTGGGTGCTGCCAGCGTCTCGTCGCGCCTCTCGACATCTTCGCGTGGTCGCGACTACTATCCCCAGGAGCGCTCAGCAGCAGCACCTTTGGCGGCGTCTGAGGTCGTCCCGACATCGTCGTACATGGAGCGGGGTCAGCGGTGGATGGAGAAGGAGGAGGCGTTTTCACTGCGTGGCGCCATGGATGATATGCGGTTGCGAGAGACACCCGAGCAATCTACCTCACCCGAGCCTAATGACGATGCTCGTCTGTATGACACTGCTCTCAACGAGGCAGCTGAGCTCGTCTGGCAGCACCAGAACCCCGACAAGACCCCGCAGCCAGATGGCCCCTACCGTTACCGACCACATCTTAGAAAGAACAGCTACGCGCACGCCCGCGCGGCGAGCGCAGGTCGGTACGGAGAGGACATTGCGGCAAGTGGTCTGGCTCGAGACAGTGGCGCTCGCTCCATCTCTGCCAGCTCCTCCGACAGCGACGGGGCCTCTCGCATGAGTCGACCCTCTGTGGACTCTGTGCGCACGCAGACCAAATCCTATGGAAGCGTGGGCGCGCGGACGGTCACCTTTCACAGGCGGCGCAGCAGCATGAAGCGCAATGTGAGCGGTGAAGTGGAGAGACCCTTCTCTGGAGATCAGATCTGGGAGGAACCCGAGTCGGCGTCCTCTCGCGGGTCAGTCAGAACGGGTCGTGCGTCGCCGGACAAGCTTGTCAGCAAGCCTACCAACCCCTTGAACCGAGTGCGGTTCGACTCCCTGCGCGAAGAAGCGGCACCAGCGGGGAAGCCCTTGGATCGCGTCGAAATCTATCGCAATCCACCCACAAAATCCCGGGATGCCCTGTACACCAGCAACGCTGGACTGCCAGAGCCCACCGTGGACGAGACAGTGGAGCGAAAGGATGGTATCGAGATCCGCAGCCAGGACATTCGAAACGCCACCAGTATGAAGCTCAGGGATCGCAGTGCCAAGCTGCCGGAGCCCACTGCCGTCAGCGACAGCCCTGGCCGGCCAATTGTAAGCTTTGATGCTAATTGGAGAGCCTCGGAGGAGTCAACTGATAGCCACCCAGCAGAATGCCAGCAACGACAGCGACAGCCCCAGGCACAATCTGAGGCAGCCGGACCGCAAGCCAGAGGCCGCTTCCAGACATCGCAAGCCCGGCCTGTGGGTGTCCCTACTATCTCTGTGGAGGAGAGCGACACGCCGCGGACACGGGCGCCGCCAAATGCAAGTGTGCCGTCCATCAGCCTAGAAGGCCCTGAAGACGCAGCTGCGCGTCCTCTACCAGAGATCAACGTGCCGACCATCGCTGTTGATGGGCCTGCTGGCAATGCGGACGTGCCCATCCCTGTCATTGTTACTCCGGATGACGGTGGCACGGCGTCTCCTCGACCATTGCCCGAAATCCACGTCCCAGGCATCTCCGTCGACTCGCCCAAGGGCGGCGATAGCAACGTGCCTGCTGCGGTCGCCCCAGGTGGTAGCAACAGAGCGCCCCGAGCACAGAGACCTCGCAGTCACTGGTCTCGCGCGCCGGGGGCTCCCAGAGACAAGACACTTTGTCACGAGTGTGGGTATTCCATCGAAGGCCGCTTTGTAGCCTTGGCTGGTACGTCTGAACGTTTCCACCCAAAGTGCCTGAGTTGCTACATCTGCGGCACCAGCCTTGAGGCAATGGAGATCAGTCCTGAGCCTGATCGACAGCGGGCCGAGCGCCTTGAGCGCATCCAGCGTCGGGCTGCCGGCGAGACTCTCGAGGAGACGCCCGGTCAAACAATGGCTGAGGATGGAGACGACCGGCTTCGCTTCTACTGCCACCTGGACTGGCACGAGCACTTTGCCCCCAAGTGCAAGCACTGCAAGACGTCCATCCTTGGCGAGCACATTGTGGCCCTGGGCGAGCACTGGCACTACGGCCACTTTTTCTGCGCCGAGTGTGGCGACCCCTTTGAGCAGGGAATGACGCACATTGAAAAGGATGGCTACGCCTGGTGCATCAAGTGCCAGACCAAGCGAACCGAGAGACGCGCGCCCAAGTGTAGGAAGTGCCGGACGGCCGTCATCGGGGAGTACATCCAGGCGCTGGGTTACGAGTGGCACGAGCATTGCTTCCGCTGTGCCGAGTGCGAGGGGAGTTTTGAAGACGGGCAGATCTTCCCCAAGGAGGTTCCTGGCGGGACGGTTGTGCTCTGCACGTCGTGCCGTACCCGGGAGTTGAAACGATGACGACGACGAACATGCGCATGATTTGATGACAGCTTGGGTGTTTTTGATTTTTTATTTGGCTTGTTGGATCATGGTTCTTGCGTTTGCTGCGAAAAGGTGCTAGGATGATTAATATGGGAAAGATTCGCATGGGTGAAAGAATGTAGTAGTTTGGAATTCATATTGAGATGGGCATCAGTTTGATGCCAATGCTTTGCCATGGGACTTTATCAACTTGCTCTCCCGTGTGTGATGGATCAAGCGTCGTACCGCAAGGTCCTGGCAAGCCAGGAAGCGTGCTGACGTTCTCTTGTTGAACTCCTTTCTTGGCCCAATCGGACTTTCTTCATACCAGCCCGGCCTGTCGCCTAAATCATCAAACAAAAATGACCCCTAGAAATCAAAACAGTGAGTCCCTCCTCGCGTTATCGTATCGTGGTCGTCATCGCTGGTACTTCTTTGCTTGCATCAGTTGCCGCCAACCTGCTCCTGGTGCACATCGAGCTGGTCACCATCGGCCATCTCAAGCTACGCACGGTCAGTGATTGGTCTGAATGTCCCTAGACGCAAAAGACGTACCGCCTCAGGTGTGTCGGTGGGTTGCACACGCTGGCCCTCGAACAAGAACCGGACAGAGCTAATAGATTTGCCTTGGCGCTCGCAAAAGGCACTCATGAGCTTCTCAAGTTTCGTAGACCGCTTGATTTTGAAGAAGACCTCGTTGTTGTTGTCTGAGACCTTGATGTTCAAGTGCTCCGTGTTGGCGGGAGCCTCTGGGTGACCACCGCTAGGGGTGCCGTTCTCCTGATCGGACATGTCGTGAGTGGGATCGTTGTTGGCTTGTCTATTTCATGGATCGTTAGAAGCGAGATGGGTAGAAAGAAGAGTCTCGAGGAGCGCAACGCATGAAGTGCGTTAGGTCATGCGCCGTTCGAGACGGGGAATCGGACGTACTCGGATACGTGAATGCGTGTGCGGCGTCAGGTAGTCTGCGCAATAGCTTTGGTCGACGTTTTTGAAAGAGGAAAAGCAATAGGATGATGAACGAGTTTCCGCGTTCGGCGTGAATGTCAAAGAGAGAGAAAAGAGCGAGACAGGCTCACGCTTCACTCGCGGCTTCGAGACGTTGAAGGGTGGGGAGCGGCGCGTTTGATTGGCAGGGAACTGAAGGCCTGGTGAATGGGTGGTGCGAAAACCACGCAGGCACCCACAAACAAGTGCGAATCTGCCAGAATCCGCACGTACCGATCGCGAACAAAAACAGCCATGATGTCAAGCCAGTCGGCCAAGGCAAGCAACTCAACACCTTCAGAGTATTGGCAGCATCATGGTCGGTCACCTCAGCTCGATCGTTTCCCAGCCTTAAAGGCTAACTGGTGCAGGCTCCCAAAGATGACATTAACACGCAGCCGCCCTGCCATCCTCGTGCCGTGAGTTTCAAGAAAAGCTTCAGCTGCCTCTCACCTTGCGCATAGTTGCTAACACACTCTAATTAGTGCGCCATTCAAGGTGAAGACAAGTTGCGCGCACAATGCACAAAGCGATTGCTAGCTGACAAGTCGAGCAGACTGCCTGACCAAGAACAATTACAGCGAAGCCAAATGCCAATCTGTGATCAACGCCCTCTACGAGTGCTGCGACGCGTTCTACTCTAAATACGGTGAAGATGCGTCGACAGTCAGCTGTCCCAAGCCCAAACTGCTGCAACTCAAATTGCAGCAAATGAGGGAGGGCAAATGAGTCGGAGTTTGTCGACAAACAGTTATACAATTATACATATGTAACTGGCACGGACCATGCCATGAGGAACCCGCGAAAATATCCGTCTCGCGCAGATAGAAATGTAACCTCAACCATAGCGCGTTCGCCGGTCTAGAGAAAGTCGCTGGGAACAGTTCGGAGGAGGCAATTTTCTCTGGGCGATCATTGAGCACGCAAGAGATCCTCAAGGGACCTGAACAAGCATTGAGAGATACCTTGTTCCGAGACTCTAATATGAATGCCCTGACATTATGTTGAAGAAGAAGGAAAGGGAAAATCTCGTGCTCTGGTGGGGCGTCAATATGTGGTTGGAATCGGCGCTCGGTTTGGTGCATAAGATGATGGGCTACCCTGTAGTCGCCTATGTAGTTAAAAAGAGGACCCACTTTGGCGCCGCGGCGCGTCTCGGTGACTGCAGCAACAATTCAATGTTGAACTTTTGGAGCTTTGTGGTCCGGCCTGATCTTGATATTCACGCTGAGCAACAGCATAACCGCTTTTCCTACCATCGACAAGAGCTCTACACGCGAGCTCTCATATACATACGAGGCTTCACACAAGATCAATCATCACACTTCGTCGGCCATGACCGGACAGCACCGTCGAGGATAGAATACTGGACCTGGTGACCGTCGCAAGCGTCAGCCCACCGGCCGAAGCACCTTTTCGAAGCTGGAATCGGGCCTCAGGATACTCAAGAGAGACCCTCGACAGCGCTTCGGGCAATTGAGATTTCGCTCGCCGAGCATGGAGCTCGACAATACTTCAACGCCCCTCAACTGGGCACCAACAACGGAATTTGCAGGTCCCGAGGTCGAGCAATTCGCCAATGCACTCGATGACTGCCTGACGGGACGCGCACCCGGATACGATGCTCGTGAGCGCCTGCTTGCGCTGCCGCGCATATTCCACAAGAACGCGACGCAGCGTCTGGCGAAGCTTCGACCTGGGAGGCTGCGGACGGGCGAGGACATGGACATGGACACGGACGAATTGGACAATGAGAGCTCGCATGACACAGAGGCCGAGATACAACGACTAGAAAAGGAGATTCAGACGTGGGATCTACTGCAACGAGTGCTTCCGCTACGATACTCCGATGCCGAGAACGAGTCACACGTTGCGCGCTTGGAACGGGTGGCAGACAAACCCAGTCGTGCGACGACGCTGGAATCCTTCTTCGAGAGCGACCCGACTGCCCGCGAGCGAAGGGCCGTGCTGCAGTGGCTGCAAACCAGCGCGGCTTCCGGCCCCGACATTGACGAGATGACACGTGAGCTGCAGCGGAATGCGGATCGAGGCGATATCATTGCACACGGCTGGCTACACACACGCTCTGCGATCAAGATGAAGAAGAGCGTCACGGGCTGGTCGCAATTACTAGATCAGCAGCCTGGGAACGGCACCTCTAATCACCTGACCTCTTCGAGCGAACCCATGGTCACACAGCTCGACCCCGATGCGTGCACGCGGCAGGGACGCAAGCTACAGCCCCAAGACGAGTACTTTGAGCGCGCCATCTGGCTGGGCTGCTTCGAGCATCTACGTCGGGGCAGCACTGCGGCCACGATCCAGGAGTGGTGCCAAGAGAGGACAGAGGTGTGGCGTTCCGTCTCCATGTCAGGCTTGCTCCTGCCGGCACAAGACGGCAATGAGACAGCCACGGATCTGAGTGCGAGCTCGTTGGTGCTTTGGCGGCGCATGTGCTATGCGCTAGCAACGCAGGGTGGGACGAGTGATCATGAGCGTGCTGTCTACGGCGTGCTTTCCGGAGACATTGAGAGCGTTGAAAAGGTGGCCAGGTCCTGGGACGATCTCCTCTTCGCTCACTACAACGCCCTCCTGCGCACGCAGCTGGACTCTTTTCTTTTGAACCAATGCGCGGGAGGAGAGGCGGCGCACCTCACACAGACTTTCCCTTCGCTGAACGCCGTGTCGGCGCACGGTGAAGAGGCGGGCGTGGAGAAGCGTCTCGTCAGGCAGCTCGCAGCTCGTCCCTCTGTAGCCGACGAGGCGAAGGAGCCGACCAAGGCGTTGCAGGCTTCCATTGTTGCCAATGAGTTGCATCAATACCTATCCGAGCAGGGTCGTCACCTGGCGTCCCCGTCCCGCGGTCTCGATCAGCCACAATACTTTCAGCACGCGCAGACCGGTGGCTTGCGTATTATCGCGCACGTCTACGTGCTTCTTTCGCTGCTTGAGGGTGTGACAGCAATTTCCATTGAGCAGCGCAAGACGGAAGACGAGATCAAAGCGCAAGAAACGATTGTCGCATGGTACGCCGGGTACCTGCGTCGACAGCAGCTCCAAGAGCTAATACCCTTGTATTCTTGTGTCTTGACGATACCCCGGAGATATGAAGTGCTGAGCGAGAATCTCATCGAGGAGGAGGAAACAGAACGCCGAATCACGCTGTTGAAACTAGCTCGCAAGGCCAACATTGACACCATGGAGTACGTTAGGACACAGGCAAATATCTTCTACCAAAAGGTCGCCGAGTCTCCGACAGCAACCAAGGGGGCTCCAGCCGTTTTCCGGATTTTGGAGGAGAGCACGCCCGATTCCCAGTCTGGACAGTTCATCAAGGCGGACTTTCTCGGTGACGACGAAGAGCAGCTCGCCGATTCTCTGGATGAGTATCTCGTGCGGTCCCTGGAGTGGCTGTTGCTCGTCGACGAGGCGTGGCCAGATGTTTTTAGCATGGGTGTGAAAGCATTTGTGTTCTTTTTGCGTACGTATATGCGATGCCTGACCATACGATTCTTTAGCTGACGAACCTAGGCAACATGCATCTTGACGCAGCAAGGCGGTTGATGAAGAGCATATCGTTCAGCGCCATCCTGGCGGAGCGCTTCGGTGTGGAAGACGAGTCGATGGCGAACAGCATCGATTTCTGGGCTGAGCAGCTGGAAGGGTTGCCTGGTAACGTGCAGGCGTCGCCTCTTCAGGTCATGACCGATGCGCAAAATTTCCGTGATCTGGGTCATCTGGTGCAGGCGTTGGATAGTCTGGAGACGACAGGGGCCTTTGCTACCATTGCCGGAGAGTACGTACCAAGAGCGAAAATCCCCCGCCCCGTCAAGGAAAAGACTAACATGCGCAGTGCCGATGTCAACACAAAGGCAGCTCAATGGCGTCCGGAGCTCATCAACGCCGTCAAGATCACAAAGGAGAGCATGCAGCCGCTGCTGCACAACTGGATGCTTGCTAGCATCCAGGACGGCAACGAAGCCCTGGCCGAGATCCGCCAGATGTATTTGCCCGAGACGATTCTGGCCTATGTCAAGTCCCTGCACTTTGCAGGCACGCGTCTGACGAGGGACTATCTCCTAGAGTGCATGGACCTCGCGACAATCATCACGGAACGCGACGCCGACCTGGAAGCCACCTTTGTCGAGGCGAAACGAGTCCGGGAGCTTCTCGAGGCGTTTGCCGTCAGCAGCAAGGCGCTGGCTATGGCGCCAGGGGAGAGGACGGGCGCGCCGACAAAGTCTGGGGCCAAGAAGCTACGGGAGAAGGGGTGGACAAGAGACATTTGGGCTGTGAGCTTGGGAGGATCATGATATCTGGCTGTAGTATAACGACTGGAACGAGCAGTATAATATGAAAGAAGACGATCACGCGCAATGTCATGGAGAAGTACCTACATTTAGACTAGAAGAGCGAAAGCGCTGTTCTCCTCTTGTGATCCACCAAATGGGTGTCACGTGATATCATTAAAACTCTAAGACGGAAAATGGTGCATGTGAAGAAGCATTTTGGTGTCTGGTACGTACGAGAATTTGATTATTATATCCCACTAACATCATTTCCACACACATTCCAAAATGACCGCACCGGAAGCGTCACCATGCCGGATTCTGGTCATGGCCTCTGGCTTTGGCTCGAATTTCCAGGCTCTCCTCGATGGCGTGTCAAACGGGCAGCTTCACAACAGCCGCATTATCTCGCTCATTACGAACCGGAAAAGTGCGCACGCCACTGTTCGTGCGGACAAGGCGGGTGCGTGGTTCTCTCCCATATATATGTGACCGGGATGGCAGCTAATTTCACGACCAGGTATTCCTTGGGAGTACTTCAACCTGATCAGCCACGGGTTCTTGGGGAAAGGAGAAAAAGACGAGCAGAAGGTAGCGGAAGGCCGCCGAAATTACGACGCTGCATTGGCCGAAAGGATTCTCTCAGCAGAAAAGGAAAGGCCTGAGTTGATTGTTCTCGCCGGCTGGATGCACGTTTTCTCGCCTGCCTTCCTCGAGCCGATCGAAAGGGCGGGGGTGCGGATCATCAACCTCCACCCAGCGCTACCCGGTAAGGTTTTGGTTGAAAAAAGACCATCCTTAGTTCTGCTGCTGACGAGGACCATAGGGGAGTTTGACGGGGCCAACGCTATTGAGCGAGCGTTCGAGGAGTTGAAGGCTGGGCGTCTAACACGCACAGGCATCATGGCCCACTACGTGATCGATGAGGTGGATCGAGGCGCCCCCATTCTGGTCCAGGAGATCGAGTGGAAGGGAGAAGGGCTGGATGAGCTGAAGGAGAGGATACATGCCCACGAGCACGAGTTGATCGTAAAGGCGACGGCCAAGGTGGCGCAGGAGATAGTGGATGGCAGGGGATCATAAGCCCAAGAGATACCAGAACAATGCAGCTGCCGATATGAGCAAATATTTCCTACGAAATTACATGCCTCGCACAGGTTGACACAACAGACACCTGCTAGTCTTTGTAATGCTGTCCCTAGGTGCCTGTCTTATACGCGTTCCTGGGACCGGGACCGGGACCCCGCCCCCACATTGACGCGGGTAAAGTAAGTGAAGCTTGTCGAGCGACTCCCGCGTCATCTTGGAACCTGCATCCACCCGCTCCAACTCCCGCTCTGTCAATGTCGTACACGCCCGTCTCCAGCGCGACGCCGCCCGTGCCGCCTCCCAAACCAGGGAGCCACGAAGCCAGCGGCGTCAATACGCCAGCTCTCCCCACAGCAGCAGATGGTCGACAGCCACCTGCTACACATGCGCCGCCGAGGCAGCAGGTCCCCGATCCTGGAGAAGGGTGGTTGCCGCAGATCCTCCAGGACAAGTCGTACGTTCCGAATTCAAATGGGAGTTTGTCCCTTTGGGTCTGTATATACTGACTAGATTCCATGTAGGAAACAAGATATTGCCGCCATACTAGCCGACCAGAAACTACTCAATGCCCTGACCAACGCGCCCCAGACCATCCATCCTAGCCTGTCGTCGTCCCACGAAACGCTACAACAAGCGCTCAACGACAACATTACACTAGCGAACCACGTATCGCAACTATCGACGCAACTGTCCCACCAACGAGCCGCGACGCAGGCGCAGCTGCTCAGCACCCATGCGCTGGAACGGACGTGGCGCGCCAAGGAGGCGGAGATGGATGATGCGCTGGCCCCGTTCGCCCCGGCGCGGCTATACCAGCAGCTGAGCCAAGGGGTCAACGAGCAGGGACAGGTGTGCTCGGCCATGGAGGAGAGTTTTCTCGAGAGCGAGGATGGGGAGCTGGCGGAGAGGGAGGTCGCGGACTGGGTGCGTCGGTACCGCGAGGCGCGGGTAGGATTCTACCTGCGGAGCGAGAGAAAGGAACGGTGGGACGAGGGCCGTGTGGGCGGTTGGCGTTAATCGCAACAGCCAGGGTGGGCCAAGATGATGTTGTGTAGTATATATTATGCATGGTGTGTGTATATACGGGGGTATTTGTACGCTGGGTGAACTATTTCAATGTGCTAAATGGGCTCTTTGCCATGTCCGGACTGCGAGGGCTGATGGGCAGGGCGAATAGATCATCATCCTCCGTCTTGGGCCCCGTAGGCGCGGGATCCCCCTTGATTACGGCATTCAGAGAGATGGCGCCGCCCATGGGAGCAACACCTGGCGAGCGCTGGGGTATACTGCCAAACCCGGACATGGCAATATCGTCGCCACGTGGGCTGAGCGTCTGGCTCTGGCTGCCTTCTGCGAGGAAGATGTTGGCTAGCATCACACGGTTAGTCGTCATAGCGTGCACGATACTCGATGAGAGAACATACCCGATGGCTCCAGCTCGGCCGGGCTGGTCTCCAGCTTCAGACCTCGCAGCTTCTCGCCCAGCTTGCCGCCGATGGGACTGCGTGGCGTCAAGGGCGTCATGCCCGCGGCGCTCAGCACGCTTCCCAGTCCGTCACCCTGCTTCTGCTCTGTGAGGAACGTATCCACGATCCAGTCCCGTTCAGCGCGTGCCATTTCCAGGCCCACGCTCTCCGTGTTGAAGGACAGTTCCGACGCCATCTCTGCGTCGAGCTCGCGCAGGCGCTTCTTGGCCCATATGGTGTGCAACACGCCGCGGGTACCACGCTGATCCTGGAAAGACGGTGGGAAGATTGCGGGCAGAGGTTTGAGAGTGATAGCCTCGAGAGGCGAAGGGGGTGTGATGGTGACCGTGGACGGCACTGGCGCGTCTGGTGGCAGGAGAAAGAAGATGCGGCGGGCAAAAGACGTCGAGTCTACGTCGTTGGCTGGCAGAACCGTGGATTTTCCAGGCCAGGAGACGTGCCAGTCGTTGCTCTTTGCTGGTGTCGCCGGTGACGGCGCATCATCTAGTGCAGTTGGTAGTGTCGAGGGTTCAGATGGCGCAGACGCCACGGCACCAGGTGCCCATTCCACCATGAGGATCTTTGTGCCTGCGTCGCTGAACTCGAACCGTGCAAGGTGAGACGTTGATAGCTCGGTGGCTGTGTCTCCTGTGAGTTCAGGGTCAGGAACCGTGGACATGGTAGCGGCCGGTGGTGTCTTGCAGCGCTAGCACAACTCGGTCGACGGCACCTGGCTAACTAGTATCGCAAGCTCGACCAGAATCCACGATCGGATGGAGTGTGCCGTGCGGTAGGATGCGCTTGGGGGAATGGAGGATGCAGCGCCCGTTTGTGACTGATGAGTGAGCTGGTGGTACGTGACGTGAGTGGGAGACTGGAGATGTGAGCGCGGTGATAAGAATAGAACAGTATTGTTTCTGCCTCCGGGCGCGTGCATGCCCTGGCACCTGCGTGCAGCTGGCAAGGTCCGGGGCGGCTGGGAGCCTGGAGGACCCGGAAGAATGAGGGGGCCCCGCGCTTCTTCAGACAGACGAGGGGCTACACGGGCGTTGTGGAGTACTGGTCCTGATACTATCGTGAAGTGCCCAGCGAGGTGGAAGATATTCCTGTGCATGGAATATTATTCCTTACGCATTACATGATTTATACATTGGGTGAGTGCTAATTAGGTTCGTTAGATGATGTGATGCTGTGGCGCGAACACATTGTGCAATACAGTAGTTGAACTCACATTTGTGAACACAGCAGCCTCAATAACTGTACAAAAGCCAAACGAAGACGTCAAACCCGCAAAATATAAATAATATTCGAACATGTTTTAGTCACTGCGAGTTGCAAGTGTACCTGTGAATGTGGTCAATCAACCTGGATGCTCTGGCTCCAGGGTAGCCGGACACTCTTAACGGACATGCACTACGTCCTCAGCGTCGTCACCACGGCATATGGGCGATCGGACGCATACTATAAATTTAGTACTATTAGTACACAGTATAATAAACGCCGACGAATGGCGGTCGGTCCTATTTGACTAATGGCATATAACACCAGGCGACCCAGCACGGAAAGGCAAGATACGTAGTCGCGAGCAAGCAAGCCGGCAAGCACAGATGCCGATCAGAGCAAAAGTTTAAAAAGAGGATGCGCTCTCCCTGCGGCCGGATCTGCCAGTGCGACAGAACGACCGAGATGGGGCCGTCCCAGTGTGTCTCACCGGCTGCTTCCGTGAACCGACCGAGTTTGACCCTTGGGGTTGGTACTAGTCTCGGTCTATAATGATCGATTACGTAGTATTATTACTTGGAGTACCTGACTGCCGGAGCTAGCTAGGATGAACTTTGCCATCGCTATTACAAGGTATGACTTCAAAGAAAGGGGCGTACCTTGACAGGGAGATACCAAATTAGGTAACGCCATCTCAATATGTTGCTCAATTGGAGGCCAGAGTTACCTGTTGTCGAGAAATGCGCGGGAATCGGGCTCGAAGAACGGTAAGCACGTCATTATTCGGGAATGAGATACCAGCAAGAGAATGTCCTGTTTAATATTCTTGCTCATTTGTTGAAAAGACTCCGGTTGTTTACGGACAATGGCGGCTGTAGTAGCTGCGCACACTGTGCGTGCGTAGAGCCAAGCCTCGAATTGGGGCTTCACCCTGTCACTCGCTCATCTTGACCCCAACGACATAACATAGCTTTCGATTTCATACATGTACCCGAAGCTTCAGGGATCTCAAGCGGCCGTTCCTATCTTCATGAAAGAAGAAACTCTCTTACAAGCAACATAGAGTTGTCGCACACAAAATCAACTCAAGCGCGTGGCGACTCAAGCGCGTGGCTACTCACGCGCCATCGCGGACGCGGTAGATCGTCTTCAAGTTCATGATGGGCCACGACTTTGGCTATGGCGACGACAAGGCACCTCCTCTGCCGCCACGCACGGCAGAGCTGGCAAAGCCTGTTGCAGTGCCGGCAACGTCCTCATCGCTCGGCTCGCCATTCCTCCGCGCCTATCCACCAGTGCTTCACGACTTTGGCATCTCACGCAACGTCTTCCTCACCTTTCTCGACGACCTGAACCGCGTCGCTGTGCGCAGCCCCCCGCTGATCATGGTTAGCGCCGCGTGTGGCGTGGCCAACTTTGTGCCTGATATCACAACCCAAGCCGTCGCCCTAGGGATCGACGTGACGGCCAACGCAAGCATGTACGCGCTGAGCAAGGGCCGGACGGAGATGATGCTTCGAAGGGCCAACCGGGACATCTTCCACCGACATGGACTAAAGGTGCAAGTGGCCAAGCTAGAAGCTGTTGCGCTCCTTGCGGGGATGCCGATACTAGACGAGGACAATGTCCTCCTTAAAGATGCGGCCATCCTCGCACCTCACGAGGATATCCACGAGCTGCACACCCTGTCTGGCCAGGAGAGACGGCTCAAGACCCTCCAGCCTTGGCTATCACCGCTCGACATCGAAGACCTGCCCGAGATGGAGGAGAGGAGGGTGGGCGTCGGAAAGATGTCCGTCGCGCTCAGTGAATGGCAGCGAGGTCACGGCGAGAAGAAGCTCATGACTGACAGGAGGAAGGCGCTGGACAAGAAAACGGAGAGCATCCAAAAAGCCGAGAAGCGATATCAAGACGACATGGAGTCAATTCTTAAACAGGAGACCAAAGTAGTGGCTTCGCAAGGGCAGCGCACAGAGGAGGACCGGATCAAGCTCCAGGAGAAGCGTCGGAAAGCAGTGGACAGACGGGAGACCGACCTGTACGACGCCGAAAGAAGATACACCAAAGGCAACAAGGAAGAAAAGGGCATCCGCAGAATCTACTTCCTGCTTCTGACTAGATCAGACGAGGATCTTGGCGGCATGGATGAACTGATGGCTAGGGCTGAGAGTGAAGACGAGGCGGATAGTGGTCACAAACGGCAATGCCGCAGCACAGAGAGGGCGGACGTCCCAAAGGGGGCAAAACCGTCTACTGGCGCGAGCTAACGACTAATAACACAATTACTGAGGGACGGGAGGTTCAGGTCCCAGGACCTGGCTGTCTCGCGGAAAGGGCCGATCTATTTATTAGCCTGGTCGGAAAACACAAGCCATAGCCTGCTGCCTGGAAGCCACGAGCTGTCCAGTCGCTGCCAACATGCACGAAGTGACAAGCGCCTTTGACGACTGAACGCGCCAAGCCATTAGCGAGTTGTGTGCCAACCGCCTGAGATGCTGCAATAGTTAATATACTACTAACTAGTGTCAAGTAAATCCAGTGACCGAGTGGTTAATTCGAAAGGTCGTCCGCCCCCCCAAGCGGCCAAGCCTTGGGAGGGCTGAGGGGAAGTCTGGAGAAAGTGACAATATTAGCGTCTCGCACTCGCGCCGCTTGCCAGATGAGGCTGGAGTCTGAAGACAACGTGGGCGGCAAGACGCCAAAAGGTCCAGTGACTAAGAATCTGAATAAGGCCCAGCGCCAAGTCGCTATCTAATCAGACTACGTACAAGTAGGCTCATAGAGATAAAATCCGAGCGATCTCTGTTTGCTACTGTCGGACCGCCCACGCTGATTCTCGAGGATTAACTCATGGCTGCGATGGAAAAGTCTCCCAGCGATTCGCTCATTCCCCCCAGAGGCCAGATATGGAATCACAGGCTCCTTCTCTTGACATGCACCAATCTCGTTCAATTGAGTCTGTTTGACTGACACCGAAAAATGGCCATTCGCGTCTCGTGACATGGTGGATGCTATCGTGCCGACATGCATGCCCGACAAGGGACCGACAAACAAATTCGTTATCTAAGATCTGGCGTCCTTTTCGGGGTATGCCGCCGAGCAGGAACAAGACATTCGAGGCCCAAGACATGGAGGGGCACAAGAATAGCAGCGATTCCGAGACGTGCTAACGTGCCTGGCGTTGGTGTGTATATTTGGGAGCGTCTTGCGATGACACAGACCGGAAGCGAGGCACGACGCGCAGAAGACCAGCATCTGCTCCCATCATGATGATAAGAACCACGACGTCAGACAGACCGGAGTCACTGGACGCGTGGGGACTGGAGAGTGAGAATTGAGGATCTCGACGAGGGTGGCCGGCCCGGCTGA
This sequence comes from Emericellopsis cladophorae, assembly GCF_022114955.1. NCBI lineage: Eukaryota > Fungi > Ascomycota > Sordariomycetes > Hypocreales > Bionectriaceae > Emericellopsis > Emericellopsis cladophorae. Next base: position 44,565 of record NW_026250978.1, on the reverse strand, counting down.
AGTCCCACTTACTCCAACTGGGTGCCAATGGAGGCCGTCGGACTCTCCCTCACGACGGAGATTGTCGGTTGGGCCGCCCCACTGCATCTGTCTGCTCGGGCAAACCAGCAGCCACGGCCGCAAACACAGCAATCAGCATTCGTCAGCGGGTCGAATCGTTGGCCTTACTTCGGCGTCGTCCGCTGGGGAGGAAACCTTGAAGCGTACCGATTCTGACTTGTATTACAATCTGAGAGCGGACGAGTGAGCATAAAGCGCACGCACGCAGCTGGCAGTGCGAAGTGTAAAAGAATAACTCCCTCAAGATTGAGCGACGCCAGGACGTAGTACTGGTAACGCGGAGAATACGACGCAATCTCTTCACGTTAGGTATGGCGGCGTGACATTGCGGGCTCTCCTTCGGACTCACTTCGGTCCACTATTTGGCCGGCCGCTCCTTCTGGCGAACCAGCGCCGCCCACCCGCCCGCGCCTCCAGTCCCAGATCCCCAGGAAGGTGCGATCCCCACTGGCTGGCTCCCAGACCAGACCAGGCTAGACCAGCCCAAACCAGCCTGTCCGTCAGCGTCCAGTTCCTCTTGCCTGCCTGTTATCGCCCGCTGCTGGGTGCCAGAAACCATCACATCCTAGTCCTCTTCAATCCTGATGCAGAACTTGAACCTCGGATTGAACCTGCTTCGATTTGAGATTCTACGCAACCCGAATCTGCCCTGCTTCGATCTCGACCGGCCGAACGCATCTGCTGCGCCGATAGATAGTCGATCATCCACGCGACTGTCTTCGCCCTCCATTCCACCGGTCGCACTCGCCTGGCGTGCGACACTCGTCAATCAACCACTCGCCTCTCACCCATCAACGGTCCGCCCGACGAAGATTGACCGTCCGACAAGTAGTCTCTTTCATACTGGTATCGGCAGGCTTTTTTTCGCCATTTGATACAGCTTTATTTCGCGATATTTGGGCGCTCGATTCCAGTTCCCGCGCGAAGACATTCTTTAGACACCCACCACCGCGCTGCGACCGTTGCCACTCGTCAATCGCTCTGCTCACGGCGGCCGCCAACGCCATTCCATCCGTCGGCCATTCGACCGACTTCGACCCCTTGACCAACCGACCGACCGTTTCTGACCTTGGCTTCCCCTCCAGGCGCACGTCATGTTCCCTGCGTGAAGCCATTTCGCCGCGAACCATTGTGAACAGGACACTTCCTCTGGGCAGGTCCCAAAGGCTGCTGCTCGGATTCAACGTGATCCAGCCACTCGCTCATTTTTTTCGTCCAGTTACTGGACGAATCCTCCGCCATGGAGGGTCACCGGCACGCAATGGAATCGATCCAGACCACCGAGTTTGGTTCAAAACGGTTCCACGACAAGATTGAGCAGCAACAGCATCAGCATCAGCAACAACAACAACAACAACAACAACACCATCATCATCATGAGACGCAGCATGATACCGACTCTTTCGCGTCAGGATCCAAGTTCATCCTGCCTTTGCGCGAGTCCAGGGCCGAGGTCGATCCTATCAGACCGGAGAAGCGCGAAAAGCGAGTGTTTCCTAATCTGAGGCACAAGTTCTCGTTTCTTCACCAGTCGAAACCGACACAATTACCAGTCGATGTCCCACCAGTACCACAAGTAGCGCAAATATCAACATCAGCTTCGGGTTTCCGCGAGTCGATCGAGTCAAGGCGACAGAGGTATGTGCATGGGTTTCAAGGCTCACATGTCGGTCACTCACAGGATTGCAGGGCTCGACTGGATGAACTATTTGTGCGCTTGCCAAACGAACTACAAATACAGGTCATCGCCAACCTCTCGCTTCCCGATATACTCAACCTACGTCTGTCTTCCAAATCATGGCACTCTCTTATAACAGCCCACGAGGGCCCCATCGTCCGACACCACCTACTACACACCATCCCAGCATACGCACGTCGGCTATATCCGGTCAAGGACAACACGGAATTCAACTTCCACTACCTTTGCGGCCTGTGGCATCGATTACATGTCGCCGCCAAATTAGCCTACATGATGAGCGAATGGATAACAAAGGACATTTTCCTGCGACAAACTGATGCACAGCGCCTCGCATTCTCGTCACAAAACGAACGCATGCGGCGACGCCTAATACCCTTGCTATTCACAGTCTTCCACTTTTTCGAGACGTATCGCAGATTGCACCTCAAGTATGTGCAGGAGCACGGTCATGGGCTGAAGATGGGCGCGCACACATTCAACCCCATTGAGAAGGAAATCATGGACATGTACGACGACGAGACTCTTCTGCGGGTGCATGAAGTGTTCCCGCTGGTCATATCCTCTTTCTGCCGCCGACTGCGACCACCTACCTATGTCGGCCGTGTTGAACGATCACTGCGTGGTTACGTGCGAGAGAAGCCATCTGACGATGTCCATTCGGCAATCCTTTGCATTGGCGGACTACGCGAGGTCGAACGTCTCTGGGAGATCAAAGGATACAACAAGCGTCGAACAGCGGTCGATACCTGGTTCTGCTCGTTGACCAAAGATGCACTTTCGTCCGAGCACCCAGCATCCCCTGAGCAACCCGTCAAGACACGGCGAGGCTTGTTCGGTCGTAAGAAGTCAACTAGTGGCGAAAGCCGCGAAGGTACCCGTGAGCACCATCGTTCCTCGTTTAGCAGCCTGCACCGCACGCGGAGTGCCACAGGGTCGATTGACAACGGGTGGACGTTTGACTCCAACTGGATCTTCAACACTTCACTTTCCGCCGGCGTGCCAATGGGCTCGCTCAGCCGCGAACAAGCCCAGACCATACTGGACGACCTGCCTGTGTTGCAGAGCATCTGGCTGCCCACAGCGGAGGCTATCATCCTCCAGCGCAAAGTTGTCAACAGGACACAAGATATTCGGCGCAACCAGCAAGTCATGCTCGACCTCATCCGTGAGGAGGGGCTCGATAGCATGGACGAGTGGTGCTACGGAAGCAAATTGCACGACTCCGTGAAACCACCACCTACGACTGCCGGCGACGACGAGGCCGATTGAAGTGGGGCTTACTACCCCTGACGATCACTACTATCCATCTACTTTTGTCTGCGTGCATAAATGAGGAAAAAAAAGGGCATTTGGCAAGGCGTTTACGGGTATTATCATGGTTTCCGGCGGGCAGGTCGTGACAGTCGACGTCACCACTATTTTCATCACACTTTCTTTGCCATTTCCGTTTGTTTCAGGTCAACGCCAATCTGGGATGACTGTTGTTAGGTTATGAGGACAGGATAGATACCGCGTGGGCGGATGCATAGGTCGGCTACGTGCGATTCCATAGCGAGAGCTTGATAGGCTTGACAAATATGTTACGCCTTTACGGCAACCATGGCCGAGACGTCTCTGCTTTGTGATGTTGAGTATGAAGAGAAAGAAAAGCAAGTTGGTACATTTGCGCGGATCCGCATAAGTATGGCCGTCTCCATTGACTGTAGTGGTATCGCTCTCACACACAAACGCACTGCCTACCTGTTGGCTGATATAGACAGACAAAACGCCATACGCACCGAAGCCCATCGACCTTTTCAGCCGTCAATCATTCCCAGAAAAGGCATCCTCGCTTTACAAATAGAGTGTGCGTGCGCCCCTTAACGCCGGCCAAAAGCATCAAAGACTCCCTGTCCGGTGTACCCGCCGCCATTGCCGCCCTGCGATCCTGGCACAGCGTTGTTCGCGCTCATGGCGTACTGCATAGAAAGATACCGTGTTTGCGAGGCAGGGTATTCGCTGAATTCCCGGTTGCCAGTGGTTTCAGTGTTGCCGTTGTTGCTGCTAATGCCCGCCGAAGCCTGCTTGTACTGGCTGTATTGACTCTGTGGCTGGCTGGAGGGGTAGTATTGCTGCTGACCCCTGTTTCCGGCATTATTGTGTTGTTGTTGTTTTTGTTGTTGTTGTTGTTGTTGTTGCTGTTGTTGCCGCTGTTGGTGATGATGGTGTTGCTGCTGCTGAGGGGGAGGCGGCTGCTGATATTGAGGAGGTGGCTGGTGGTACGGCCTCGGTTGCTGACTGTTCTGGCCCATTGCAGGGCGCGTGTTGGGCCCGGACGTGTAGTTACCGGATGGTGTTTGGCTCAACATTGGTGCTGCGCCATGGTTTGAGTTCTGGGACATATTGCTGGCAGTGGAAGCGGAGCGAGGGCCTCCCGATACCCGGCGTCTTTTGGCCTGGTCGTTGTGGCCGGCGTCTACCCGCTGGCTTCTAGAGGGCTGTTGGTATTGCTGGTCATGGGGCCGCCGTTCAAGCTCGGGCAAGGCCTGGGGTGCAGCGTCTTGAACAGACTTTCGTTTTCGAGCATCTGGCGGTACGGTTTGCGTTACCGAAGCATGTGTACTATTCTGAGGCGCAGGCCGAGCAGCTTGCTGAGGCGACATTGGGACCCAAGGGCTATCTGCGGGAGGATCCGCCCAATTCTGCGCATGCTGTGACAAGGTCGCTTCAGCGATTGACTTGTGGGGTTTTTGATGAGCAGGCTGATCCGCATATGCCGAGCTATACTGATTCTGCGTCCGGGAGTCATCCATAACAGCTTCTGGAGCAGAGGTAGTCGCCATCATAGGAGCAAAGGGGGCTAACGACGCATTGGCTGTGGATGTCGCTTGCTGAGGATTATATGGTTGTGTTCCAATGCCAGGTGGCAGATTGGGCGTGGGCACCGGTTTGACCCTTGACCTGGACCCCTTGGGCCTGCCCCTTTTACTTGAGCTCGGGCGGTCTGCGTCTGGGTTCGCAGCGATGGCCCCGGTACCCGTTGGCGTCTCCGGAGGCGCTTGCGATGCTGGCTGAGGTCCCGTCTGAGTAGAAGCTAGACTGTCCGTATCATTCGTCGCCTGCTGCAGGAGACGAAGGTCTGCGTTTGGATTGTGGGAAAGAGTCTCATTGATATTACCGTCCGCAGTGGCGCCTTGTTGGCTTTTCCTTCCCTGCAAAGCCAATGGACCTTTCTTAATGCCCTTGTCTTTGCGCGGCGTTTTGCTCTTGCTGCCCTTGGGCCGTCCTCGTTTCCTCCTCAGTGGGATATCGGCCTGTGGCGGGCTTGCCTCTTGTGTAGTCGCTGGTGCCGTTGCGGTCGCTGATGCCGCCGTGGGCTTGGCTGGAACCGCAGCAGCGGTGCTCCCATTGTCAAATGGCCCTGCGAAATCTGACACATTGGTCAAGGCCGCAGGGTTGCTCGGGAAGTTGGAGAAGGGGGGTTTCGTAAAGTCAGCTGGTGGGAAGATTTCAGACAGCCAGCCTACAAGAAACGCCCCAGACCCATGCCCTTGTAAACTGTGGGGGAAGCTTTCAATGCTGGGTGGCGGAGGCGCGCCGGGGATGCCTCCAAAGTACGCCAGTGCTTTACACAACTGGTCCACCACAATCACCGGATGTAGGCTTCTTAAAAAAGTCAACATTCGAGCTTGCTCGTCCTTGGTTGTCTGAGAAGACGGGAACGTCAGCGGGAAAGGCGATTGCTTGAACTGTGCCTGAGGGGCAGGAGACGCAGATTGCTGCTTAGGGCTTGAAGGTCTCCATATGTGCCTAGCATGAGAGGGTCGGTTGCCAGAGCTCCCGGCCATAGCTGCTGCTTGTGTGGCCTCACTGCTCCGCTGCGCCGCGCGCTCGCGATTATCTGCCATGGCGGTACTTCGTGGTGCCGAAGGTCCCATTTGCATAACGGCGAAGTTCCTGTCAATGTTTGGTCTCGTGCTCAATGCCTTTGGTACCGCAACCTTGACGCGCCCGACGGGTTTCATCGAGAATGATTGCGCCGTGGCCTGAGCTGGCTGACTAGGTGATCTGCCTGGTGTGACAGCGCTCTCGGGACAAGATTGGGTGCTTGCTGGTCGAGAATTTGGGGGTGCCGTCATCGGCGAAGCATGCGTGGTCTGGGTCGGAGGCTCGGTGGTAGCATGACCTGCTTGGGGCGCATTCGCATGTGATGCTGGAGGTGAAGCCATTGGCGCCGTATCGGATCTGGGATTCGTCGAGGGCGGTGGCGCTGGTGTTGGGTTGATTGTTGGCTGAGCACTGGCAGACTGCTCGACTGGCCTCGGGTCGCTCGTCGGTCGATCATCGCGCGTCTCGCTCCGGTGAAGCCGTGACTCTTCTGCAAGCTGCTCGCCAGGTGACAGACGAGGAGAGTCCCCGGGTGACGCTGGAAGAAATCGCGTCAATATAGATTGGACAACTCTTGTGTGCGCGCACACTTTGCACTTGCTGCAATCCTCGACTTACGTGACACGCCGCCTGCCATTGTGGAGATAGCCTCAGTGGGATCGTGCCTTGCCTCGAAATGAGTGTTTGTCTAGGCGGCACAAGGTACGAGGTACCTCAAACTTTTCGAGCCCCGAGGTGAAGGCTGCGTGGGTGCGCGACAGCTGTCGATGGGTTGGGCGCGGACAATGGTGTTTGGTTGTTTGGTTTGCGACGAAGGCCAAGCCAGGGGTCCAGTTCGGCGGGATTCTGATGGATCAAATATCGATCTTTCAAGATCGCCCAATGTGCGAATGGCTTTTGGCTGCTTCAGGCCGAGCGAAGAAGTCCGTGAGAGGGATCAAGTCGCCTGCCCCAGCTAGATGGGTCACAGTCCGAGCTGCTAGACCCGGGTCCAGCGTACTTGCCGTTTCCTGGAAGCAGCTGAGGCCTGACTGGAGTTTCATTCTTCAAATGCAAGAATGGCGCCAAGGGTGGTAGCGACTGCATTAACTAGTACGTGGAGGGGCATTGCGCCACAGCTTCGTGAGCCACGAATGAATGTGGCTGGAGTATCCAGACGACATGGAGCTCCGGTTGCCGCTGAGGTCACACCTTCTGAGGCCGCGCGAGTGCTCATCTAGGCGATTAGAACAGAGCTTCATGATTTTCTTGTCAGCCTCGTCCGTCCTCGAGTTCTGATAACTTTCTCTTGGATATAGAAGCCTGGTTGATTTGCGTCTCTCTCTCCAAGTGGACCGCTCGCTGCTCCGACCGACCAAGACCGCACCTCTCCAGCGGACGTACGTCGTCATCCGACACTATCCCCCTCCGAACCACCTGGGACACTTACCAAGGCCATTCTCAAACCGCCATGTCCACCAAGTACGCGGTGGTTTCGCTGCCCATTGGCGCATTCGACACGAACGACAAGGAAGATGCAGTCTCGTCCCTGAAGGGGCACATCTCGTCCGACAATGGCACCGTCCTGCCTTTCAGAGTGCCCGACTTCAAGATTGGCACTCTCGACGCCCTCGTGCAGCAGGCAGACGACCTGGCCAAGCTCGAGTCGACTGCTGAAGCCGTTGTCGCCAAGGTGGGCGACTCTCTCAGGACGATTCTGGGCGGCGACGAGGACCGCCTGTCCTCCTATAAGATGGTCAACGATAGTGAGTGCTCTTGCTGCGGCGGCGGCAACGTCGCGCGCCGAGGATGCTGCGAGGCTCACAAGCGATGCAGAACCGACCGAGCAATACATCAACAACTTCTCGTGGAACAAGATCCGCTACCGCGCAGACAAGCCCCTGGGCGAGCTCATAGACACGTTGTCAAAGGTGGGGAGGAAACAGGACTAGCCAGCTGCCACCAGAGCTTGCCGTACTGATACTCTCATAGGAGCTCGTCACTGTCGACAATGATGTCAAGTCAAAGGTCAGCCAGTACAACTCAGTCAAGACCAACCTCGCGACTCTGCAACGGAAACAAACGTTTGTGCCCATATTCCTCTTTGGCGCCGCTGTTACTGACCATGATCAGCGGCAACCTGTCCACGAAATCCCTTGCTCCCATCATTGACAGCTCGCTCCTCGTCCAAGACTCCGAGTACATTGAGACGCACCTGATCGTGGTGCCCAACAGCGCCAAGAAGGACTTTCTGAAGCAGTATGAGGAGCTCGCCCCCATGGTCGTGCCCCGATCCGCCAATCAGATTGCGCAAGACGACGAGTTTGTTCTGTTTGGCGTCGCCACATTTAAGAAATACAGCCACGAGTTTCTGCAAAAGTGCCGAGAGCAGAAGTGGACGCCACGCCCGTACAAGTACGTGGAGGGCGGCCGGGAGGAGGAGCAGCGTGAGTTGGACAAGGTGACGAACGAGGAGCGCAAGGTCTGCGGCGAGGCTCTCCGCATCGCCCGCACGGGATGGAGCGAGAGTGTCATGGCCTGGATCCACGTTTTGACCCTACGCGTGTTCGTGGAGGCTGTGTTGCGGTACGGTCTGCCGTTGGACTATGTGTCTGCTCTGATCAAGGTACGTTTCATTCTCATTTACGGTTCGCCTGGCGATCAGGTGCTAACAATACACCAGACCACAACCAAGCTGGCCCCCAAGGTGAAATCGGCGCTCGACTCGCAATACTCCTACCTGGGCGGCAATGCATTTGGCCGGGACAAGCGTGGTAGGGTCACCAAGGACGATGCGGCGATGAGCTCAGACATGATGGCGGCGGGTCTAGGTGGCGACGGGAACGAGTACTCGGCCTACGTGTACTACGAGATGGAACTCCCTTAAGATGGTTCTGTGGATGGCGACAGTACACAGCGCGGTTCATGGGAGACCACGCATTGGCCGGCTGCGAAGAGAACGTACAATGCAGAGAGCATGGCATAGCATACCACCCTTTATCTGTCTGTCTATATTTGTCTGCCTGCCTGTCTTGATTTCTTTGGTTTCTTTTGTTCGATTCCTCTTCTACCTGCCGCTGCTTAGGCGGTCTTGATGTAGCCCTTGTCGGTCAGCCAGCTGGTGATCTGGGCCACGCACTCCTCTACCGAGTTCTCGTGGGTCTTGATGGTGATCTCTGGGTTGAGAGGCTCCTCATAGGGGGCCGAGATGCCGGTAAAGTCCTTGATCTCGCCGGCGCGGGCCTTCTTGTAGAGGCCCTTGGGGTCACGCTGCTCGGCGACCTCGAGGGGCACGTCGACGTAGACCTCGACAAAGGGCAGGGGGGTCTCGTCGCCGGCGGTGGTCTGGGCGTGCAGCTCCCTGGCGAGGTCACGGTCGGCCCGGTAGGGGGAGATGAAGCTGGTGATGGCAATGGTGGACGAGTCGGCAAAGAGCTTGGCGACCTCGGAGATGCGACGGATGTTCTCGTTGCGGTCCTTCTCGGAGAAGCCCAGGTCCTTGTTCAGGCCGAAGCGCACATTGTCGCCGTCGAGACGGTAGGCTGCGACGCCGAGGTGCAGGAGGTGCTGCTCGAGAGCGGTGGCGACGGTCGACTTGCCCGAGGCAGATAGACCGGTGAGCCAGAGGGTGATGCCCTGCTGCTTGCGGAGCTCGTTGCGCTCGGTGCGCTTGAGGGAAGGGTGCCAGGTGATGTTGCTGGACGTGTCAGTACAGTATCACTCCTTGGGTGGTTGGCGTCCGTTGCGCGTCAGGCAGACTCACGTAGCCATTGTGTCTTGTGTGTTGGAGGATGGGAGGTATGCAGAGGAGGGAGGAAAGAAACGAGGAGAGTCAACAATCGCGCTGGGTCGAGGACGGGGAAACCAACACCCAGATCGAGTCTGTCTCTGCCTGTCAGTCTGCCTGTCCGTCTGTCGCACTGCCTGCGATGAGGGGTGGAGGGGCAGCGGGGCAGAGACCGGCAAGACGCCATCAGCGCCCCGAAATTTCTCATCCATGTCGCCATCCATTGGGAGAGCAGTCAGTCGGACCGTCGCTGTCGGCGCCGATGGGCCATGGGCTCTTGTCGAATTATTCTGAAGCTGAATCTGCCGATCCCATTTGTGGTGCTGCAGGCTCTGCATGGTGATATGATGTCAGTCTCACCGCCGTTTGAACGTTGGCTTCAGTTACTGCCATGGGGATCCATCCAGGCCAAGCCTCAAGAAGCTGAATGTCGTCGGTCTATGGTAAGGTAGGTACAAAATACAGTCTATCCACGCGCAAGGTCCTTGTCTGGGAAGGCATCGCTGTGATCTATACAAAATATATCGCCAAATGTATCAAGCAGTCATGGAGAGAATGGGCATCTCCTCTATCAGTCGGTGCAACTGTCGTCGCCGTCTTAGGTAATCCTGGGCATCATCTACATAGAGAGAAGCGTCAGTGGGGCGCCTTTCATGAGCGACTATTTGCGACTTACCGCAGCATATTTGGGAGAGATGAAGAGGGCCTCCGCCTCGGCAAACACAATGGGCTTCTCGCCTGGCGCAGCCAGCTGCTCCAGTCGGCCCCTGACCCAGGCCTTGCGACCTTCTACCTTGTACGTCTCCGCCTTGAGGACCAGGAACGTGCTCGCCGGGGTGGGTTTGCGATAGTTCACGTTGAGATTCGCCGTCACGGCAATGTTATGAGGCAGGCTCTTGAAGCAGCAACGCCCCAGACCCTCGTCCAGTATAGTCGCGAGCAGCCCACCGTGCACGATGCCTGGGTGTCCGCAGACGTCCTCGCCCACGTGGAACAGAGCGACCATCTCCTTGCCGTGCTCGTCGTTCCATGCGTACGGCGGCACAGAGACCCTGCCTGGACCCAGCAGCGCGGCTCCCGTGAGGCTCTTGGCGCGGTACTGACCCGGCATCTTCATGTGCGGCCTGGACTCTGTGAGATCGGAGCGGGCTCGTAACGACGTGACGAGAGGGTGTGTGTTGATGACTTGCTCGGCGTTCTTGGCTTCGAGGTCGGCTTCTTCCGGCGTGTACTTTTTCAGGCTGTCCTCGTCCGAGTAGAACCCCATGCCGCGCGAGCTCATGGCTTGCCACGTTGCGCCTGCGCCCAAGGTCGAGAATGCGACGCCTGTTAGGAGAAACTTGGCTGCGCGACCACCTGCGCCGCTAGGTGGTTTAGATGCTAATACTTGCGTCAGAAAGGCTCGTCGATTTCATGAAGAAGGAGAGCAGTACATGTCGTTTCGGTTGCGTAGCCTCGTCTTTGCACGGCGCGCCACGTCGTCTGGCCCAGGCGACGCGCTGTGCGCCCGGCATGCTGCGCGAACATGGCTATGCAGATTCGGGAGTACGTCAAAAGCCAACCAAAAGAGTGACGGGCTTGTTCCTGGCGTGAAGTCTATGCAATTGGGACCGCGATGCTAGTGGAAGTCTGATTCCTCATCTCGAAATCACCGAGGTCCAGGGTCCTCGCATACATGCATGAATCCCGGCATAGTATCTTATGCATTTAACAGGCATTTCGGCGCTTGGATCATTCCGCTGGCCTTCACCTCGATGTGAGGCTTCTTCATGCTTCGTGGAAACATAAAGACTGGCACACATGCTTTCTCACTGCAAAGTATAGATCCATGGTTCGTATGCAGGCTGCAGCACCAGCAAGGCAATACAGCAACAGTATGCCTGCACTCCCCCAACTTATCGCCTCGCCCATCCCTGGCCCTGACATCACACCGTCTGCATATGCCCTGGATGGCTGCGCGTCCGCATGGTGGTGACCAGGTTTCAGCCATCACCCAACGTGCATCCATTGGACCTGGTCCAGCCTGACGTGCCACAATAAGCCATGTTCCCTGGATGTCGAGCGTGTCGCATCACGAGCTGACGTGCGGGGGAAGCTTGGTGTAGGCGTTTGTAGGAGTCACTGGAAAGTATAAATACGTGATCACAGCTTCTCATCGTTGTCTATTGCCTTTCATCCTCACTTGTGATTGTCTAATTTAAGAAACAAAGCGCAATGGTAAGGAAAACAAGTATCACCATGTCTCGTACAAGAGACTCACAAAGTGTCTAGGCCACCGCTGAAACCGTCGACCTGGGCCCAGCCCATCCCCCCAAGGAAGACTCCATCGTTGCCTTTGAGCATCTCCTCCCCGAGCTCAAGAGCCAGCTCGCTCGCATGCGCCGTGACTATCAAAGTACGCACACAAGTCTCCCAACAGCCAACATGGCCTATGGACTGGACTGACCTGAGACCAGAGCACGAGACCGAGTACTTTGCCGTCGCACAGAAGCTCTCCGACAACGAGCTGACAGCCTTCCAAACGTCCGACTTTACCTCGGTCCGCGTCGCCACCACGGCCTACGGCATCCACCTCTTTGGAAAGATCCGCATACCAGCCCTGGCCGAGAGCGGTGGTGGCCCTGCTTACATCCACGTGAGGATCTTCATCGCCGGAGGCGACGAGCCGCCCAAGCTGCACAGCATCCACACCGAGGAGAAGGACGACGAGACTGGCGGCAAGACGTACCGCGCCATCTTCACAGAGCAGGACGAGCTGGAGTGGTTTGACACATAGTCGCGCTGTCGCGCACGCGACACCTCTTCTTTTTTGAATTTGAATCGCTGCTGTTCTTTTATGCATTACATATCCTGCGCACCCATGTTCTATGTGAAGTCTTCGTCGGGCTCCTGGCCCAGCAGCTCGGCGTAGTCGTCCACCGAGGCAAATGTCGGCAGGCCCTTGAGCTCCTTGCGACGGTTTTTGCGCTTCTCCTTGGCCTCGTCCCTTGCTGCCTTGTCTGAATCTTCCTCGACGGCCACGAGACCATCCGAGTCTTCAGCCTCTTCTGCCTCGTCGTCCGTGCCTTCAATATCAACGCCGCCCTCGCTGTCGGTGTCGACCTCCATGTCATCATCGTCCAGGTCAAACGCGCCTTCCTCATCCTCGTCATCGTCATCCGAGGCCATCTCGTCGTCATCCAGGTCGTCGAAGCCCTCAGAGTCGTCGTCTCCTTCAATGTCAGGCTGGGCAGCCACAAGGGCCTTCCAAATCTCATCCTCGGCGCCCTCCTCTTCGTCGGCACCAGCACCGGCAGTCTTCTTGGCAGGCTTCTTGCCCTCCTTGCCAGCCTGCTGGAAGTACTTGTGGAAGAAGACGTCCTCGGCCGCCACGTCCTCTGACTTCTTGTCCTTGAAGGTGGCCGAGTTGACGGACGTGGGCGCCGCACCGGCAGCGCGGCTACCGAGCCAGATGTCGCCGAGATCCTTGGTGGCCTTGAGGGGCTGCATGATCGACACACCGCGCGCACTGTCGGTGGCCTTGGGCTGCTTGTAGACAAACTTGTCCAGGAAGCGGATGAGCGAGTGGCTGTCCAGGTCAGGCTTGGTCGCCTTGGCGTCCTGCTCCAGTGCGGATGTGGCATAGGCTGACACGGAGGGATGGTAGTGGGCCAGTACAGGTATCTAAATGTTCGTCAGACAATGATCACCGCGTTGGACATGGGCTTTCAAAACTTACCAATTCCCAGAGACAGCTCCTCTGAGCATTGCTGTACTCGGGATCTCGTTTCCGCCCGTCGTACACGGGCCTGTTCTCAGAGTCGTCGTCAAAGATAGACTCTTCGGGTTCGTTGATAAGCGTCTTGAGATCGGGGAACGTCCCTTGCAGGTGTGCCACAACGTAGAGCAGACCACACACGAAGGCTGGCTGGTGTAGATGCGTCATCTGCAACATGCGCTTCGCAAAGGCCTTGACACGTCTCACGTCCACGTCGTTCTTCAACGCGCGTAGGAGGAGATTGAGGTACAGCGATTGCTTTGAGGAGGTGATCAGGCGAGGGTCGAGCAGGGACTCGTACAGTGTACGGTAGAAGCGATCGGTTCCTAGACTCCTGGCGGTGGAAAGGTGCTGAATCAGGAGGAGGGCTTGGATGCCAGTGTTGAAGTTGGCAGAATGTGCAATCTTGAACAATGTGTCCATGTGCGCCTCCATGATGGTGTCGTTGGTGCCGACGAACGGTGCGGCGCGGTTGACACCAGTCAGTATGGCCGACACGAGCTTGTCGGCTGCGTCAATGTCCTGCTCGGTCGGCTCCCCAGCCTTTCCTTTGGCGCCAGGTTTTGTTGGCTTGGCCGGCTTTCCATTCTCGGGTTTGTTGTAATCGACCTGCAGGGCAGCGCCCAAGCTGCCACCCTTCAGAAGAGTGACAAACAGCTCAAAGTAGATGCCCATCAGCGACTCGGCGATTTGCGATTCTCTGTTGCTGAGGATGGTCTGGTTGAGCGTGTTGATGGCGTAGTACTTGGAGCGATGGTCCTGTGAGGGATGAAGGAGAATCTCCTGGTGGATCATCTGGATGATAATCTGCTTCATGCCAGGGTGAGAGATTTGCATTTGCAGTACAAGGTAGGACGCTCGCGACGCGATTTTGCGGTCGCGGTCACCCAGCTTGTTGACCAAGAGTCTCAGCAAATTCGACTCCTGTTCGGGCTTGTCCTTGAGGAGACCGTAAACAAAGTCCAGCGCCCGAGAGCGGGAGTACTCAATCTCATCGGAGCACCACACCTCGAGTAGCTGCAGGACCTTGAAGTAGGTGGCCTTCAGCCAGTCCTCAAAGGCCCAACTGACGAGGTGCATGGGGGTCAGTTGTCCGGGCAGTGGTTTCTCGGGGCTCCACGACTTTGTCGAAGTCTTCTGCAGCGTCCCGATGAGTCCGGGCTGTGTCATGAACGTCCTCAAGCGTCGTTCCGAGGGTAGCAAAGAGCCAGGGCCGCACAGATCGACGATGGCTCCTATCGCGCCAATGGCCTGCGCTCTGCTCTTTTTGGAGGCGAGACTCATCAGGGCGTCAAAAGCCTTGATGTTGTGCAGTGGTGATTCTTGAATCGCCAGAGTCAACGCAGACACTTTGTCGTTCAGGGTACCCGATGACATGATGGTCGACAAGAATTTGTGCGAGGAGGAAGCGTGCTTGCTGCTGCGGTACTTAGTGGCATCACTCTCGAGCAGGGTCTCGGCATGGCGTTTGAGGGCTTCCATGGCGGGAGTGAAAGGTCCGATTTGCTCTGTCACGGGCTTTGGTAGTTTGGGCAACTTGATAATATGCCAGTCTGCCCTTGGTTGAAGGATCTGTGTCACTGGTCAGCGGTCAGAGGCGCTTGGTGGAAGATGCATGAACTCACCATGTCCTCGGGTTTCCGTGGTGGCTGGACAACATCCTCGTCGTCAGCAGCATCCTCCTCGGCCGAGACCTGGCTGTCCTCCTCCTCCACTTCATCATCGTCCTCCTCAGCCTCCTCCTCCACTTCAGGCTCACTTGCTTCACTGGGCGCATACTCTGCGAACCCAAGCTCTTTGGACAAGGCTGCCAGCTCATCCTTGAGCTTCTTGTCCACGGGCTTCTTCGTGTCCTTGACGTACTCGTCATCCGACGAGTCGATATCTTCGATGAGTTTGAGGTCCTCCTCATCGCCACCCAGCGCCAGGATCTCATCCAGCAAAGCCTTCTTCTCGTCGCTCATCGCACCTCCTCGCGCCCCATTCTTGCCTTTGGGACTTGCTTTGGCTGGTCCGTTACTTGAGTTGCGCTGCCTTTTGCGGATCTCGCCTCCCGTCTCATTGCTGCTTGGCGGATTCTTTCGCTTATGGTCGCTGCCGGCTGCCGCCTTGCCGTTGAGTTTCTGGTCGATTGACGAGGTCAGCTGGGCAAGGGCCGCCTCGGTGAAGGGCTTTTTGCCCCGGGAGTCCTTCTGGGGCTTCCCCTTCTTCTTTTCCGCAGCCATGGTGAGATCTCGGGCAGTGGGCGACCGGTTGATGCTGCTTGGCTGTATGGAGTGAAAATTATCAGTGGCCGCCGTCAACTTTTTTTGAGAATGCGATGTGATAAGCCCCACATCTAATGCGCCTATTGCATAATTACTAGCCCAAGGCAGCTTAGTTTAGCCTAGGGGTCCCTGGCGGGCCAGGTGTGGCTGGTGTCTGTGGCCTGCGCCACATCTAGAAACTCCCGAGGACCACGAAGACGTGTGATCTCGTTGCTGCGAACATGAAGTTCTCCACGACAGACATCAGCGGAAATATATTCGCTCCTATGCAACCCAGGGGTGAAAGTAAATAATGAGACGCGTCAATGAGATGACAGTAGCTGGTATCTCGCGGCTCAGCCGACCGGCTCGATCGCGTCTGTGCCTGTCGCAAAAC
Source organism: Emericellopsis cladophorae (assembly GCF_022114955.1). NCBI lineage: Eukaryota > Fungi > Ascomycota > Sordariomycetes > Hypocreales > Bionectriaceae > Emericellopsis > Emericellopsis cladophorae. The sequence continues at coordinate 28,773 of NW_026250978.1, read as the reverse complement.
GTGAGATGGATATCATGCACGGGTCATCGCACCCAGCCGACAAGATGGACAATGTCTACTTCCGTCTGGACGCCCCCAGTAGGCCGCACGGCAACAAAAGGAGAATGTTGGTCACAAGAAGCGACTGTGAAATTTCGACGGGCTGACATGATGCAGCAGGACACGACAAACTCATTCGGGCTGGGTTTCTCAGAAACGTAGGACAAAGTGCTATTGTTGAATTACCGAAGTATACTGAAACAGACGCAGACGCAGCCTGGCATATTTCACATGCTACCGTTGGGGTTGAGGGTGCAAGAGAAGATTGAGAAGCTACTGGACAAGCACATGCACGCAATCGGGGCTGCTCGCCTCGCATTGTCAAGCCTTTCCTCAGCGCAGCTCTGGGAGCAAAGTGGCCGGCTATCTCAAGTCAGCGGCGAGGTGTGAAGATCCGCCTCGTTATGTTTGATGTTCTCAAGCTGACAAATGGTAGCTCTTCCAGCTTGAGGACCGCAAGAAGCACCGCTTCTTACTGGCCCCTACGCACGAGGAGGAGATCACCGCGCTGGTGGCAGCTGGAGCCAACTCGTACAAACACATGCCTCTCCGATTATACCAGACCAGTGAGCCATCTTCTCCTGGAAACCAGACCACGACTAACGGAGATGCCCAGCACGCAAGTACCGCGATGAGATACGCCCAAGACACGGCCTGCTAAGGTCGCGAGAATTTCTGATGAAGGATCTTTACAGCTTTGACTGGTCCTACGAGAAGGCTTTTGAGACTTACAACTTGGTTGCTAAGGCATATCAGCAGTTTTTCAAAGACCTCAACCTGCCAATTCTCGTGGCCGAGGCCAGCTCCGGCGACATGGGTGGCAAGCTCAGTCACGAATACCACCTCACCAGCCCTATTGGTTCGGATACAATCTACACCTGTGATAAATGCGATTACGCCTCCAACGACGAGGTCGCTTCGCCTAGGCTCCCCGTTGCCGACGAAGTGATCGGAGGGGAGGCAGTTCCTGTTCCAGCTTTGGCATGGACGGGTGTCACCACCGACAGGAGGACATTGGTCAATGTCTGGATACCAAAAAATGCTGGTGACCCGAATATTCACGCCATCAAGGCCGCAGTCTCGGATCTCGATACGACGCTTTCGGGCCAGCCCGCACATCAGGCTTGGGAAGACCAGCACAAATCCACTGAGGCTGGAGGGCCACCTCAAGTCAAGCAGCTGATTGACGGCCGTCTAGCAAAGGTTATGACAACAGTCGATGAGCTCCTCGACGCCGGTGAAGGCCACAGCGTCGAGAAAATAAGCCAAGACGAGGATTGCCAGCCTCTGAATCTTGTTAGTCTCAAAGAAGGTGATGCCTGTCCACGCTGTGATGGGGGTCAAGTGCAGACGCACCGCGCTCTGGAGCTTGGCCATACCTTCTACCTAGGAAACCGCTACTCCGAGCCCTTTAGTGCTAAAGTCGCAGCGGCCGACCCAAAACAGCCCAAAGTGACTCTCTCTATGGGCTGCTACGGATTGGGCATCTCACGCATATTTGCGGCCCTCGTGGAGCACTTTGTCACTGAAAAGGGGCTCCAATGGCCCGTCGCCATTGCGCCATTCCACGTCTACGTTGTTCCTACCATGGAGATGACGGACGAAGCCTGGAAACTCCATGATGCCATCTCCACGGGCAAAGTGCAGGACAAGGCGCTTGACGTTGTTGTGGATGACCGCAAGGTTTCCTTTGGCTGGAAGATGAATGACGCCGAAACCGTTGGATATCCCATTCGAGTTGTGCTCGGTAAGAAGTTTCAGAAGGACGGAATCTGCGAGGTCCACGTCCACAAGTATGGAACGAAGACGGATGTCTCTGTGGATGAAGCGCCGGCGTACATTGCGGAGCAGATCCGCAAGCTTGAGCAAGATGAAGGTGAAGTGCAAATATGAGGAAGGACAGCACAAAGGCGCTAGTCGAGGGTATCACAACTGTATGGAGCGGAAACAAGACATCCGCGTGCAGGAGAGGTGGACGGCTTCCCGTTCCGTGGTCATGTATGATACGTTGGCGCTGTAAGAAAGGGCGATATTGTACAGTACATAAACAAGCAACTTTAGACATTCTACCACTGCATCACCACGCCTTCGAAATCCAGAGATTTTGTTACAACTTCTGTTTTCCCGAGGTCGGACGTCTGGACGCACCCGTCGTGGCAGCGCTCAGGTAGCTCATGTGTTCCAGGCTGTGCATCCATGGTGGGACCTGGTTCATGTGAGGAGACATCTGTACTACCCATGTGCTTAGGGGTCAAGAAGAGGGTTCCTGTTAAGCACAAGGCCCATTAAGCCTTACGATTGGTTAAGACACCATAAAAATAGTGACACAGAGGCGGGCAGCATCCGTGATCGCGGCACTTCATCGAGGGGCAGGCCAGCCACATCAATGATACATCCAGGGTCTGGTCCGAACAGAAAGGTTTGTTGACCTATCAGCCCTTTGCTGAAGTGGGATCTGATCCAGACTGCCTTATGCGCAGACTTTGCGTGATTCTGTTGAGTTCCATGCTCTCTTGGACCCTCATGCGCTCTCCTTAGCTTCTCAATTTTTTTCAGTCTCTTTATATGACGCTGTCATCTTTCGGCTCCAATCAGTGACATTACATGTTTTTGGCTTCACCGCTAAGTCACCGAGACTCACAGATGTCATGCACTGCATCTTGCAGGAAGCACAAGCATGCGTCGGATATCTTGACCCAATGGTTTTGAGCCTGGTGGCCCTTCTTCAGTGTGTTACAGAGGTCAGCCTGAAGAACATACGATAGTGTCAATAAATTTGCGCTGCAGTGGAACGCTTTCTTTCCGTTTCCCTCCCGTGCTGCTGATGTATCACGCCGAACCTCTCTCGCCGGGGAGAAACTGAGTCCTGCTGCGGCATCAAGTACCTTGAAGCCACGGCGCGTTACATTTTTTGCCCGCTGGCGACGTCCAGTCAAGGAAAAGATGATCTGCATTACATAAATGTGTGGAATTTTACGCAAGAAAACTAAGAGTTCGCATCTTTGTCTCACAGACTGGTCTTACCTTCCAGTTCCCATCGATATCAGCTTGCAGGCAGACTGTGGTGAATGCAAAGGGATCTTCGGAAGGCATAATTGCTGATACATCTAACTCTCTGGAATAGACTCCACGCGGAGGAGGCATCGTGTTCCCCGACGCAAGCCTGCAAGAGCAAACCAAAGAAGACGCTGGCACACCCGAGGTCTTCTGTCGTCGCATCGCAACTTTCCACTGGGGGTGAAACGACACTCGAGGCGGTCCAGCTGTTGCCGTTCGCTGGCTACGTTGGGCTATCTCGAAGCTGCGGATATTGATGTTCCGAAAGGGTATATAAAGGTGTTCCTCTCGCGGGTCTTACTACACTCCTATCACCAACACCATCAACAACATTCTTCACGAGCACCTCCTCCAGCTAAATCCCAAGCTATAAAGTATTCCCGGAACTTCATTCAAGATGGCTTATGCTCAGTGGGTTTACATCCTCCTGCAGACGCAGTCGGCGATGAGCCAGAACCAAATCACGGTTCAAAACGTGTACCTCCATTGGTAAGATGAGTCTGTGCAAGTCCATCGAATAAATCTCACACTGTCCAGGGGCAAGTTTTTTGCATACGACAACAAGGACAGGGAGATTTCGGTCGAACAAGTCCAGAAGACTTCCATCAAGCCTGGTAACCAGGCCGGATTTGCTGCCTGTGGCCGGTCCGATGCCTCCTCTGGCACCGAGGGCAGCTTTGAGCTTTGGGACGGCGAGACCAAAATCTGCAAGGTGTACTGGGACTGCCCCTGGGGTTCCAAGACCAAGACCTTCACCGTTTCCGAGCTCAATGACGACTATGCCGTTGAGGCAAGGGGCGCCAACCTGGACAGTGTCGCTCTTGGAAATGTCACCATGAGGATCAACAAATGGATCTAACTAGGCAGCGCTGATGTTTCGCTAGGCGAGACTAGGGAGGATGCTGTTTGTACGGAAACGAAGTGGCTTGCTTTGATTGTACCTACCAGCTCAGTACGACCTTGCTCAGTAATCAAAGCGATCCATGCCCTCGAGAGCTGTTCGCCTCTTCGACACGTATCAATTCGAGCTTTGTTACCCCTTTCGTATTGTAGGGTCAACTATCAGTTGGATCAGAAGCCTTTGCCGGGCTACGATGAAATATTTCCCTGCCGGAAGTAATCTCACACGCAGGAGGGACAATTCGATGCGGCGAGCGCCAGAGATTCGTACTGTTGCATGTTGATGAAGGAATTGTGTATCTTTTGTAAATATATTTTCTGCCTACCTACCAAGTAGTCATAAACACCTGCAGCCGTTGGGCAAGGTGGGTGGGGCAAGTCCAGGCAAGGTCCACACTCGACCTCACCACCATGGCGGGGCGTCGCAGCGCAGCTTCAAAAGACAGCTCTCGCATCTACAACCAGCACAATGTCCGCCCAGCAACAAGGGGAATCAGGTCCCGAACCTCTCCGTTGCCTCTCCACGTCTCAAGCTCACTGACACTGCTCACAGTCAACCTCGACACGCTCCATCCGGAGCAGCTCGCCCAAGTCAAGAAGCAGCTCGACGAGGAGCTCGAACACCTCACCAACTCCTTCCAACAGCTTCACGGCGCGTCCAACAAGTTCCGAGATTGCTTGCGCGTCGTAAAGTCGCGACAACAGGCCGCAGAGGGTAGGCACTCGTGCCGTGCGCGCAGCGAAGGAGCAGTTCAAGCTGACTAGGGCATCAGGGTCGAATAATGTGCTGGTCCCGTTGACAAACTCGCTGTACGTGAGCGGACAGTTGACGAATACCGATCGTGTATTGGTGGATATTGGAACAGGGTTTCTCGTGGAAAAGGTAGGCAGACCGTCGTCGGGTTGATGTAGCGGGAGGCTCACGCATTCACAGGATCTCAAATCGGCCGCGAAATTCTACGAGAACAAGGTGACAGACCTCACAAATAACTTGAAAGATCTCGAGACCATTGTGCAACGGAAACAGCAAAATGCGCGGACGATTGAGGAGGGTAAGTCGAAACTACATAATTTCTTCTCCGGGCTCTCGCCGCTAACAATAGCTCCCAGTACTAAGGCAGAAGATCATGGCCCAGCAGGCCCAGGGCGAAGAAGCGCAAGCCGCATGAAAAAAAAAATGACAATAAACCTTTTCAACTCCAACGGCGCACCTTCACATTGCTTTCATGAAGCACCCGTCCTGCGGACGTGCCGATTGAGGATTTCAGAATCTCAAAGCTCGATCAAGTCCTCGGACGAATCGGTTTCCTGATCGTTGTCCTTTTCTTCGTGTCCGCCGCCCATATGCAAATGTTCGAACATGGTCGACACAGCCACTGAAGCCCTTCTAGGGCTTGTGAGTGCCTCGGGGGTTCTTGCGAAGTTCATGTCGATCAGCTCGTGGTTGGTGATCTCCATTTTCTCTTGAAGCCCTTGTTGTTTCCCACTGTGTACTTGCTCTGCATTACTTAAGCCGCGGAGTGTATCCTGTACGGTAAGGATGCAACGAACGAACTGGTCGAGCCTCTGACGGAGACTATGACCGGGCGCCTCCTCATGCCACACGTTTTTGAAATCCGAGCCCCAGTCACGGCCATCTCTACCGCTTAGGTTCATGGCCTCCTCCCAATGCTCCGAATACATCTCGATAGTCCATGTCGTGAGGGGCTTAGCTTGGAGCCTGTCATTCCACTGGCGAGTCGCGCTGACCTCGACTACGTATTGTGTGCCCGCTAATGGAACAATCAGCGAGCTTTTGACGCAGGTCTTGATGATATCGATACCCTTGACCGTCCAAGGGCGACTCAGCCGAGGCCAAAGGAGCTCAAATGCCCCCATTGTCTCGTCTTTGCTCCACTCGAAACTGATATTCTTCAGGTACTCTTTATATCGAGCAGGTATCTCTTGGCTGATTGTTGAGCTGATGCGGAGCATCCAGTCAAAGTCTCTACAAAACTCAGGTTAGCTCGGTGTCACACAAGTACCATCTTGCACCTTAGTCTTACTCTTCAGGCGCAATCGCGCACCAGTCTAGGTGTGGCACAGCGACGGGCTGCTCTAGTCTTTCGTTGCCCAAACGTTCCTCGAGGATCACAGCCCGTAGTTCGCTCTGCATCTCGATATCTCGAATGGTCGTGATCAGCTCGTTTCGCCTCGTGCACTCGTCCACGGACAAGCCGGGACCTCCGCGGCGAGTGAGCAGATTTATGGCCTCGTCTACATTTTGCAGGTCTGCCAACCTGGGTAGACGTGAGTTACAATGGACACATTAGACACCAGGGAGGTCAACTAACCGTGTTGCAAGAGCGGCAGCATGGCCGCGGCTCTGGTAGGAACTGAGGGCTTTCTCAAAGGATCGATAGGACAGCTTATCTGGCACATCCTTCCTCCTCTTTTCGATATTGAGCCGACCGAACGAAATTCGCATTTCAAGGAACTGCGCTGATGGTAGGTTCATGGCGCCGTAGGCAGCATTGGGAACGTCAATAACAAGCCGATCCAGGAGACTTGACATGACGGCCGGGTGCTCGGCAGCAGGAAGTCCACGCAACAGGTTCTTGTCAATGACAAACGGTCTCTCTGACACCTCCATGGAGATCATTGCAGCCCAGTCCGACCGTGCTGGTGACTGGAGGAACAGGGTTCGTGAGAAGGAACGCTGAATCTGGCGTAGAATGTGCAGCCTGTTGGCTATGGCGCTGTGTGCAGCGTCCATTTGCATCTTATCCTGACTACGCAGAACGAGCATGTGAAAACCATCCGCCAGAGGTGACTCCTCGATAGTGCAACCAGTTTCCTTGGCGACCTGGTCAAAGAATCCTTCTTCCCTGATCTCATCGGGTACGAGGTGCTCGCTGGCGATGATAAACGCACCCTGGGCACTCGTTAGATCCGTGATAAAGTCCGTGCATCTTGGGCTTACCTCAAGTTGTGCCGACTCTTCGCGCTTTCTCTTGAGCCTCTCTTTATCCTCACCGCGTTTCTGGGTTTGCAAAGCCTTAATAGATTGCATGGACTCCGTTTTAGCAAAGCTCTTCGCACCGCGGCCGCCACGGCCGCCACGACCGCGTCCTGAGGCCATGCGCCAGCCATTGTTCTCGAAGTTGCCCATGGTGATATTATACAGATGGCTTGGACTGCAAGATGAACGGACCCAATTATTGGCGTTATATTTAGGGTTGAAGAAAGTGAGGAGGCAATGAATGGTGAGAGTGAGTGGGTGGAGGAAGGCGAGGCTGCTGTTGGGTAAGGTAGTTGCCTGAAGGACGACAAAGCACTTTAGGGAAGGTACTTTACCAGCTACAGCCACCCAACAGGCTTCCTGGTCTGCTTTTATTCCCCTCAATTATCTATATGTCCTTCGCCAGACACTGGGCTGACCTTGAGCTGTTACTGCCGGAATGTGATTGTAGCGTGCATTATCAAACACAAACACGGGACGACTCAGGCCTGCCCTGTTGTTGTTTACGTCGATTACGAGATAGAATTCCTTTCCAAATTGGGGTCTTTGGGGTCTATGGGGCCTACTGGTCAGGGAAGATCTTACCCGCAGGCTCTTGGGAGGGTCTTCAAATAGAGCCGTTCCTCTTATGCCCACTCGCCCGCAGGAAGAGCAAGCTCCAGCCCTTGGATGCGGCAATGTAGTAGGGACCGGCCCTGTCATCAGTTTAAGAATACATGACAGCTTTCAGAACATTTTTGGTACAAACCGAGGTTGAGTGTGGAAGCAGTTATGCTTGAATCCTGAGCTGGCCCTTCGCCCCTTGCTGCTGCTCCAGATTACATGTGCTCGGGGGAGTGCGAACCCGGATCTGGTACCCCTAAACTACCTACTGTAAATAATAGTATACCATGTTGGTAGCACAGATAATAGTTTGATACCTGATCGAGGCTGCTGTAGCTGATCATCTCCTGAGTCCTACTTGTAGAGGGGCACTTGGGGGACGGGGCCCGCAAGCCCTACGTTTGAGCAATCGTTCAATAATTCAACATCACCCCGCCCACTTTGAAACTGGCAGTGAACATCTAAGTTGTAACAAATAAAGAAGGTAGATTGCTGACTGTGGTCTGACTGCTAAACGACAATTGCGTGATCTGAACATAGACCGATTTAGCGGGGTTATGCAACTAACCGTTCCAGGTCAACGACGCGTCTCCCAGACGCGTTAATGACCAGAACCTCTCTCGTTAAGGCACGCAACCCACAACCACGGCAAAATGACTGCTCAGGGTCACTCTCCAGTACACTTGCTACGGAAACGACGGTCACCAAAGGGCGTGTCGCGCGAGGACTCGGACGACGAACTCGGCAGCGAAGATTTGCCCTGGGAATGGATCTACGACTCGGCGACTACATCAGCGCCACCGCGAGACCCTGCCGGCTATGAAGCAACTGGCGAGCGCAAACGGCGAAAAGTGTCCTCCAGGAATATTGTCGGTGCCAAGATTGGCGAGTTTGCGTGCCGAATTGGCGACTGTGTCCTGCTCAAGGCCGAAGGGAGCGGCGAGGCATGGATTGGCATGATTTGCGAGTTCATCGAGGACGATGATGGGGAGGAGGAGATGAGCGCGAATTTTATGTGGTTCTCGACGGAGCGTGAGATTCGCAACAAGGACAAGAAGAGGACAGATTATCTTCCAGTGGGTGAAGCCGACTATCCTTGGCCTGGCCTCTGCTTTGGCGGGATTTGGACGCTAACGAGCGTAGAATGAGCTCTACATCACGCCTTCGTGGGATGTCAACCCCTTGGCGTCTATCAATGGCAAAGCAAAGATCATATCTCTGGGCGCTTTTGAGAAAGAGTACCCCGGCGGAAAGGTGCCGAGGCAGTCACCGGACTATGGCAAGACATTTATTTGTCGCAGGGGCTGCAACACACGGACAGCCTCGTATACGGACGAGTTCATATGGGAAGAGGTTCTCCAGAGCCCCGAGGATGTTTTCAAGATGATCCAAATGGTCAAGGACAAGACCAAGGCCACGAGAAAGCGCAGACGCGCGAGGAGTCGATCGCCACAAGATGACTATCTACCACCTCAGACACCAACAAAGACTGGGCGTGGAATGAACGCTTCGACGCCACAGTCCAGGCGGAGTGTCGCAACCCCTGCCTCAAGAAAAAGGTGAGGTGCCATGGTCTCCCCTGCTAGTCGCTGATCACCTAACAGTTTCCAGAAACAAGACACTCGAATTTACACCCTTGGCCACTCGCAAACTCTCACCGAGCCAGATCGAGGGCTCGCCTTTCCAGGTAGCACGCAGCCGTCTGCACGTCTCGTCCGTTCCCACCAGTCTGCCCTGCCGCGAAGGCGAGTTCTCGCTGGTGTACTCGCATCTCGAAGCCGCCATCAGCGACGGCGCCGGTAACTGCATCTACATCTCAGGCACCCCTGGCACGGGCAAGACGGCCACGGTCCGCGAGGTGATTGGCAGGCTGGAGGAATCTGTCAACATGGACGAGCTGGATGATTTCATCTTTGTCGAGATCAACGGCATGAAGATTACAGATCCGCATCAGTCATACACCTTGCTGTGGGAGGCACTGAAGGGCCAACGGGCGAGTCCGGCACAAGCTCTCGATCTGCTGGAGCGGGAGTTCAGCAACCCAAGTCCGCGACGGACGCCGTGCGTAGTCTTGATGGATGAGCTCGACCAGCTCGTCACCAAGAACCAGGCGGTCATGTACAACTTTTTCAACTGGCCTACGCTCCGTCACAGTCGACTTATTGTCCTAGCCGTGGCGAATACCATGGACCTGCCAGAGCGCACGCTCAGCAACAAAATCAGCAGTCGGCTAGGTAGGTCGCCCCATGCACAGCTCAAGCTTGGTTACTAGTAGACGCTAACGCACATGCCAGGTTTGACACGAATCACATTTCCAGGCTACAACCACGACCAACTCATGAAGATCATCCAGTCACGACTAGAAGGTGTTCCGGGCAAAATTGTAGATCCAGACGCCATTCAATTTGCTAGTCGAAAGGTAGCCGCCGTCAGCGGAGACGCCCGTCGCGCCCTCGATATCTGTCGTCGCGCCGTCGAGCTCGCAGAAGGCGACATACAAGGCGATCCAGGCACGCCTAGCAAGACAGGTCGCGCCGATGGATCGAAGCCCAGCTCCAACCGCGGCCGGGTCACCATTGCCACCATCAAAAAGGCCATCAATGAGGCCACCACCAACCCCATCCAGCAACACCTCAAGAGTCTGCCCCTCATGTCCAAGCTACTCATGGCCATGCTCATGCTACGCATCCGCAGGTCAGGACTGGTCGAGACGACGTTTGGCGAGACCCTCGACGAGCTGCATCGTGCGAACCTCCGCGCCTCCTCTTCCAACCCGGGACTCGCACTCATCCTCCCCGGAGGCGCTCGCGCCGGCCACACATCCGACGTGAGCCGTCCCGCATACATTCACACAGCGGCTATAGAGCTTGCAGCCGCTGGTGTTGTGATTCTGGAAGCGCAGCGCGCCGAGCGATCCAGCAAGCTCCGCCTGGCCATTGCGGAAGACGAGGTGAGAATGGCGCTCCGTGACGATGTGGAGCTCAGAATGCTCGGTATTGGCGTGTAGAATTAGATATAGAGTAAGATACCCGAGGCGCAGCCTCCAAAGCATCGTTCGATGATCACGTGTATTCCTTCTCGGACCCTATCAAAATTTACGGTGCTGCAGTGTTGGTGTCCACTGGAGTGGGTGTGTCTCGGGAGAGGCCTTCTCATCGGGCTTCCAGACTTTGACTGTTGACGTGTTAGTCACTCTGCTGTTCATGTAGGGCTGTACGTGGAGTGAACTTACTGGTCTTGTCTGCCTCGCCGCAGATTAGGCGGAGTCCCGAACGATCGAATGTTGAGCTCATGATGCCCGCCTCGGCGTCTAGAGAGCCTGGCTGCGCCATGGTGTCCATGGACTGGTAGCGATGTCCCGACTTCCAATCCCAGAAGCTCATGGATCCATTGTCAGCTGTCGAAGGAATTAGCATCCGCAAAGTAGTCATCGCACTGCTGTTGGGTCTCTCTTACCTCCCGAGAAGAAGACATTGTTCTGGTTTACGCTCAACGTGTTGATGATGGCGTTGTGGCCCTCAAAGTTCTGCATGAATGCACCTTCCGGGCACTTCCACTGCTTGATACTGCCCGTGCTGCCCGTAGCAAAAGTAAACTCCTCCGGGTGCGTCGCCAGCGCTCGCACGCCCTTCTTGTGATGTGTCAGGACACCCATGGACTTGCCGGCGGCAAGATCCCACATGCGCACGGTCGAGTCGAGCGAGGCGGTAATGACCTGCGGATCCGTCTCCTGGCACACAAGCTGCGAGACTGTCTGCTTGTGGCCGGAGAGGACGTGGATGTTACTGCGCGTGCGCATGTCCCACACACGGGCCACGCCGTCGCGGCCACCCGTGACGAGGACGTCCAGGGTGGGATGGATGGCAAGAGTGTAGACACCACTCAGGTGACCGTGGTAGTGCCGAATGACCTTGTTCGTCTCGAGATCCCAACATTTGACCATCTTGTCCTCGCCGCAGGAAAAAAGGTATGGGTGACGGGGGGAGACGGCCAGCCCACGAACAGTGCTGATGTGTCCCGTCAACGTCAGCTTCAGCCCGCCCGTCGCCATGTCCCAGATCTTGATGGTCCGGTCACCAGCACCACTCGCGAACCACTTGTTCCCGGGTTCGACAGCCAATGCGCGAACCCAACCAAGATGGCCCGAGATAACACGCATCAGCTTCCATGGAGGATGCCACTCGGGTCGAGGCTGTACAAGCTGTGGCGTTCCCTTGGTCGTCAAGTCCATGCCCGCCTCGCGCGTCGCCCCGTCGCCAGATTTGCTGCCGCTGCCGCCAGGACCTTCCAATAGCTTCTGTGTCGGTCGCTTCACGACCGCATTCGTGATTGTCTTCTTCTTGGGCTTCGCGCCAGGTTGCTTCGCAGCAATAGAGGCCGGCAGTTTCTCTACCGTACTGTACTCGGCGAGGTAGCGATGCTTCATCATGGGGTCCTCAAAGGACGCGTCGTCGAGTTTCTGGCGTTTGTTGGCGGCTTCGGTGGACGCGGAGTTTGATGGCGCCGCTGGTCGTGTGTACAATTGTCGCGAGACGGTAGCATTCTGCGATACCAGCGCACCGAGCGCAGGGGTTGCTTCTGGGTTCTCCATGGCTACGGATGGTGATGTTGGTGATGATAGACAATTACATGTACAGTGTCGAGCGTCCCTGTCCAACTCAGAAAAAACGACGGAGGCTGCAGCCGCGTGTGGCGGTGTTAGTGGCTGGTGAAGCTAGCGCCACAGCAGGTGTACAAGGCAGCCACTCCGCGCCATCATCGGCGCATCGCCATGTAACTAACATGTTCCAGTGCCGCACCCCATTACAAACTTGATAACTGTCTTCAAGTAGCACGAGACATCCACATCAAATTCATCACATTTCAGTCATGGCAAGCGAGGATGACAAGTTCCCTCTACACACGGCCGCCCGTCTCGGCCAAGGTAAGCCGATTCATCCTTGCCGCTTCATGGTGACTTACACGAGGCAGTGAGTGTGGCAGACGGGCTCCTCAAGGTAAAGACATGCTCAGCAGACACCCTTATTTCCTTCTAACGTCTCAGACCGATCCCAAGCTTTCACAGCGCAGAGATGACGATGATCGTCTCCCCATCCACTGGGCCGCATCATCCAACAATCTCGACATTGTGGTGCTCCTCGCCAATCAAAAGTCCTTCGACCCAGACGTACAGGTAGGTGCCATCATCAACAGGAACTCTCACATGTTGGACCACGATCTCTGACCGTATATGCGCAGGATGGCAGCGGCTGGACACCCCTCATGATCGCAGCCAGCGTTGTCGACAGCGAGCCCATTCTAAGACTATTCCTACAGAAAGGCGCCGACGTCAACGAGAAAAGTATTGGCCTCCCCTTCCTTCGTCTTCGAGACAGCCAGTTGACATGATCAGATAACAGTGGTGCCGTAAGTCTCTATATTCACTTGTACGTAAGCGTGGCCAGACTGCCTAACCTCACCAGACCGCCTTGCACTTTGTCGCGTCCAAGAAGAATCTCGACACAGCACGCCTCCTCATCGAGAACAAGGCTTCTACACGCGTCCGCGATAAACGGGGCCAATACGCCATCCATCGCGCTGCGGCCGTTGGATCCGCCCCCATGGTAACCCTCCTCCTCCGCAACCGCAGTGCGCTCAACGCCACGGATGTCGAGGGGTTCACGCCATTGCACCATGCCATCGCCGAGGGTCACGGTAAGATTGGCTTGCGCGAGGAAAGAAGACAAGTTGACTGACAAAACGCAGGCGACGTTGCGGTGCTCCTGCTCAAAGAAGGTGCCGATCATGCGTTGAAGAACGCGGAGGATATGCTCGCCCTCGACCTCGCGCCCGACAAGGATGTACGTACGCTGACTGCTACCCCATGCTCAAGCAAACTCCCTTTCAAAGCCAATGACCACTAGACTGACCACTTTCTTTTCTTCTGATGCAGGTGCGCCGGTATATATTACAGGGTGCAGAGCGTGAGGGCGTCAACCTGACCTAGTGTAGATGCTCTAATGATTATGAATCAAGCTTGACTATCGGAAATCATTTGATACACGCTCGCTCGCTCATTTCACCGTCCTCTCGACCAGTTCACGGTACATGGCTTTCACGTCCTGCACATCAGCCCGTAGCTCCTCCACCAACTCACTCTTCTCGCCCAGCATCTCCAGTGTGGTCTGGTACCGCCCGTTGATGTCGGCCAACTCCTTCTCGAGTGCCTGGACCTTGTCCGCCGCCCCCTTGGCCGACTCGATCTCCTTCATGAGACCGACCATGTCGGAGCGGGCCTCGTCTCGCTGTGCGCAGATCCGCGCCATCTCCTCCTTGGCGGCGACCTTTTCCCCCTCGAGACGCCGAATGGCTGCACTCATCCGCTCGACGAGCTGCACGGAGGGACCAGCACCGACGGTGGACACTGAAATCATGTCTTGCGCCACGTGCCGGGGTGACGAAGGGGCTTTGCTCTCGGCTGGATCGTCGTGGCCTGCCAACGAGGGAGACCTCATGTTTGTTGGCTCGCTGGGTGCCTCGAATGGCGAGAAGGGGGTCGGCAGAGGCTGGGGAGAGCCCACGTTGGAGAGACCGCTCGCGACCCGGCCAGGCGGTTGACTCGACATCCTCCGAGGGCCGTCCAGGGGGCTGTCGGGGATGCTGCCGACTGGCGTCCGCCTTGACCGCCCCGGTATTTGGAAGCCGGCGAGGTCCGAGCTAAAGGTGCGCGAGATGGATAACAACGGTGACTCTGGCCGGCTCTGGTTGTTACGAATGCCGAGGGGCTCCTCTGGCCACGGCCTTTTTTCGCTGTCTCTCTGCAGCTCGCGAGCCACTTCTCGCTGCTGCTTCTCGAGATCAGCACGGGCTTGCTCGAGGGCTGTCTCGGTCGCTTTGGAAGATGTTCTGAGTGCTGCGAGCTGTTCGCGCGCGGTCTCGAGCTCTGCCTTTGCGGCGGCGAGATCCGGCTGCAAGTCTTGGAGCTCGTCTTCCAAGTGGCGGTTCTTGCTAGCCTGGCTCAGTTAGCATCTTTCTCTCGCGCTCCGCAACAACCAAAACGTACCGCTTCACGCGCTTTCTTCCTCATCTCCGACTCGCGCCTCGTAGCCTCGTCCCTCTCCTTTTCCAGGTTCGCCACCTTGGCCAGCAATGATGCCTCAATGCCCTGCCAGTTGTCACTGGCGGTAGCATATTGCGATTGCAGGGTCTCGATCTGTCGGATGAGCTTGATCTGCCCTTCGCCGCCCGATCCGGATGACGCCTCTTCGGCAACAGAGCGCATAGCCTCGAGCTTGCTCTCCATCATCTTGAGCTCGTTCTTCATCTCGGTCTCCGTAGCGTGACTCCTCTCGGTAGCTCGGTCCAGCTTCTCGCGCCATTCCAGGCTCTCGAGCCGCGCCTTGTCGGCCGCCTCTTCCAACTCAGCTTTGAGGGTGGCGATGGTGTCCTCGAGGGCCTTTTGCTTCTCTCGCTCGACTGCGAGCGCTTTGTTGTGCGATTCGACGGTGGCAGCCTCGGCCTTTTCCGACTTGGCTCGAAGCTCCTGCTCCAGGTTCTTCATGCTCTCGTCCTTTGCGCTCACCTCCTTTTTCAGCGCATCAATCTCCTTTTGCAGTGCAGCCGTTGCCTTGCGCGCCTCTTCCTGCCTTTTGGTCCTTTCCTCGTCTCCATCGAGTCGACTTTTCAGAGCCTCCGTCTCCATGAGCGCCTTCTCCTTCTCCTTCCTCAGAGCGTCGGCTTGCTTCTCGTTTTCCGCAACCTGTTGCCGCAATCTTTTAATGGTTGTCCGAAATTGCCCCTCAGTCTTGGATAATTTGCCGCCCTCTTCCATGAGGAGCGCAATCCTCTCGTCCCTCTCGGCGATTTTGCGCTCCGCACTGTTGGCCGGCGCACTCGAGCCTGTCTTCTTCGCCGTCTCGGCTGCTGTGCGTGAGAGGTACAGGACCTTGGCTTGAAGAGAGTCTATGCGCTCGACATATTCCTGGATCTCTTCCTGGTGCTGACTCTTCATGTTGTTTACGTCCTTGGCGAGACTGGAGAGTTCCTCGCGTGGGAGTGTGATCGTAGGGATGGCCTCGCTGGGTTTCGACTCGGCGGGTTCTTTCGTTTCGGCCTGTGATGGTGTCGCTTCCTCAGCAGCCGTAGCCTCCGTAGTTTCGGGCACGGCTTTGGCCTCCGCCGCTGTCGATGGCGGAGGCGGAGGCGGAGGCGGTGATGTCGTCGTCTCGCTCGTCGCGGGGTTGTCTACAGGCGCTTTGCCGTCCTCGACAGCAGCCTCGTGCTCCTCTGTGCTGTTTCCTGCGTCGACCTTGGTAGCGAGACCGTCCTCCTTCTTGTCGCCATTCACCACGTCCAGCGACGGGCGGTCCATGGAGCTACGACTGTCGAACGAACTTCTCGGCGACGCCTTACTCTCCCCTCCCTTTGCAGCCATGGCCTTTGCTAAGCGCGCTTGTAACCGGTCATTCACCCTCGAATTCGAAGAGCTCCTCGCTATCGCCATGTCAGCAGTGTCCTCCTCCCCGGTCTTGACGCTCCTCCACGTACCCGGTGTCGCCGCCGCCGCCTTCGCTGACGCAGACATGGGCGCCTGCATCGCCGGCTGCTTCTTGGGGGGGCTGGGGTCGGCCTGGAGTGGATCGTTCCCATCCTCGCCCTCTAACATGTTGTCCAGTCGGGACTCCACGCCCGTGATGGCGCTGGAGATGAAGGTGCTCCAAGCGGAGCTCTTGTTGCCCGAGGCGGCCATGGTGGCAGACACATTGGGTCGCGCGACCCCGTTGCTGCTGATCAATGTCCGGAGTGTCGATCGCGTTCGCGCGCCGCAGTGCGCTACGTGTCGTGTACGGGCCTGAAGTCGGGGTGATCGTGTTTCAGAGGGGATAAGTCAAGTAATGGGTTGGCGTTGGCGTTGGCCGTTGAAGGTGGCGGCAGGCCAACTGGCGGGTAATTGAGGTACGTACCGCCTGTCACTCATCACTCCAGGTTAAGCTAAATTACCCGATAGTAGTTGCTTTGCTTCGGCGCGATTGTACAGGGAAGAATCATAATACTTACACAAACTCAATACATTCAACAGTCGCTAATCCTTTCTCATCTACTGATCATGTAGGCCAGCTACTGTCGCTAAGCCAACAATGGGTATCGGAAACCTACAAACACACACACACACCGTACCGTGTGGCATCGCGAGCCTATCCAAACGAGATGGAGGCAAACAACCCCCCCACAAGCGCTGCTATACGGCACGCACAGCACCATAACCACATGCTCTCTCCGCTAATCCAAACAGGCAATGAGAACACACAAAACTTGAACCCAAGACACCGTTGCCATGCTGGACAATGCAATGGATAGTATACGCCCGAAAAGAGAAGATTGACGGCAGATCGTGCTCCAAAATCAAACAAAGGCACCGTAGTCTCGTGGCAGCTCGTCTCATCATCCCGCCAGCTTCTTCCACCAGCTGGTCCGGGGCGTAGCGCTCATGCTCGCGCCAGTGTCCATGAACAAGGAGTTGCGGCGGCTCTGGTGGCGCTCGTCGCTCCCTTCCGAAGCGGCCACGCGCTTCTCACGCTCCCTGTCTTCTCGGCGTCGGCGATGGCGTGGGTCGTCTGTCTCGTCTGCCGTCAGTTCCGCTGCGCGAGCGCGCCGCCGTGCCCGTCGAGCCTCGCGCCGCGCCTCCTCGTCCTCGGCCTGCTCAGGTGGAGGAGGCGGCGGTGCGTCCGAGTGATCCTTGACCCAGGATGATGTTCCCGAGTGAGGCCAAGCGGCGCTCTCCCGCTCGCGCCGCCGCTGCTTTCGGGGGTATGCTGATTCATCCCCAGTCTCCTCAGCATGGCGGCGGCTGCTCTTCCTGCGTTCTGGGCCTGCTGCTGCGGCTTCCTTGGCCGCACGACGTTCATCGCGCCTACGACGCCGCTCGGCCTCGTCCTCTGACGGATCGACCTGGCGCGATCGATGACGCTCGTGTTTCGAAGACCGGGGGGCACCCTCGTCGGCTTGTTCGGCTGCCATGGCGGCAGCCTCCCGCTCCCTGCGAATGCGACGTCTCTCTGCCCGGCGCGCCTCCTTCGCCTCCTCTTCGCGACGTTGCTCCTCCTCTCGCTGACGAGCAGCCCGTCGTTCCGCCCGGCGCGCCTCCTTCTCGGCATCCTCATCGCGTCTGCGGTGCTCCCGCCGAGAATCGTCCTTGGCCTTGCGTGCGCTCTCTTCTGCTGGAGCAGCAGCAGCTGCTGCTGCTGCATCACGCTCCGCCCTCTTGGCCCGTCGCGCGGCTCGGCGTGCCTCACGTTCGGGGTCGTCGACAGGCGATGGCACAGCTTCTGCTGGAGGAGGAGGAGGAGGAGGTGGCGGTGGCCCACGAGCTTCGTCGTCAGTTGTTGCGTAGGTGCTACGACGTTGCAGTCCACCACGCTCCGGGCGGTCAGCCTTGGGCGTCATTAGGCCGCTGAACAGCCCGGAGATACCTGCCTTGCGCTTCAGAGTCGTTTCCACGGGTGGTGTTGGCGGCACATCGGGCATCAGCTCGTCGCCTTCCATGGTAGGCTTTCTTGAACGACGGCGCTCCGACTTGGGTTCAGACCGCCCGAGACTGCCCTCGGCTTCCGTGAGAGGCTCATCTTCAGGTAAACGCGATTTACGCGACTTCCTGCGCTCACTGGTGCCGGCCTTGGAGCTTCCGAATCCCAGGATCTTGGCTGCCTTGGAGCTCATCTCCGGTACCTCTTCAGGGGGTGGAGACGCAAGACCATGATCTGTCGAATTCCTCCGTGAGGAGCGACCCATGCTGGGGCGCTTCTCTCGCGTGGACATGGAGCGTGAAATGGGCGGTGTTGAACTAGTAAACATGCTTGCCAGCCGTGGACGAGGAGGAGGACCGTCTGGGCGGTCGGAGCGAGAGGCGCGGTCTGCCTTGTCCGAGTTGGAACCCTTTGAGGACGTCTTTTTCTTTTCCCGCTCCTTGTCCTTCTCCCTGTCCTCCTTCTCGGCGGATCGCTTGGAGCTTCTCTCGGTCTTGGTACGCGAAGATCGCTTCCTTTCCTCCTTCGCTGGAGCTTCTTCGGGTGGCTCGGGGGCAGCAGTCCAGTTGCCCCAAGATGAACCACCCTCACGGCTAATCCTCGTTCTCTCTTTCTTGGATCGCCTCTTTTCGGGCTGGGGCTCTTCCTCGCCGTCCGGTGGGGAGGCAATTGCCGACGGAGGGTCTGGCACCGGAGGTGGTGGCGGAGGAATCGTCGCATCAGCCATCGCCTTGGACTTACTCTTCTTGCTCTTTTTCTCTCGCTTGGGAGCTATCTCGACGACAATCTCATCATCGGCTGGCGCAGGTTCGGCGGCAGGCTCGGGCTCAGGCTCTTCCTCGGGGAAAGCGCCTGGAAGCCCCGATGAACTGCCTTCCTCGGCAGGTGTCGGTTCGGGCTCTGCTTCGGGCTCTGGCGGTGGCGGCGGCGGCGGCGGAGGCGCTGCCGCAGATTTTGACGACTTCTTCTTCGATTTCGACTTCTTCTTCTCCTCAACAGGCTCTGGTGGAGGTGAAGGGGGCGCGGCTACCTCAGGCTCAGGTTCAGGCTCTGGCTCGGGTTCCGCCGGAAGGTCTTCTTCACGCGAGGCCTCGAAAGCTCTCAGTCGGTCGGTCAACCGACTGCCGTAGGAGCGACGAGACGCAGAATGGGGGGCATCGGGGACAGCAGGGGGCGGCGGCGGGATCGCATCCTCGCCGTCCATTGCATCTTCCAGAGCTGTCGAGTGTGTCAGCAATCTTATTTCATGCTCGTCTCGGCTTGCACCGAAACATTGGAATGGGGGGTTTGGGGTAGCACGGGACGCTGTGCGTGAGCCAGGGGCGTGAAGCCAGTCAGGAGTTGCCACTGGCTGTGGGGCCTCGGACATGGGAATGTTTACGTACCCTTCTTCTTCTTGGAGCCCGCTAGGCCCCAGAAACTGAATGCTTCGGACGTTGCGCGCGGCTTGCGGTCACGATCCACCTCTTCCAGCAATGCGTCCACTTCGGCCGGGTCGAGCTCCGGCTCCGGCTCTGGCTCCACTTCAGCCTCCGGTTCTGGGGCTGGCTCCGGCTCCGGTTCGGGCTCTGGATCTTTATCCTTGGACTTCTTCTTCTTTTCCTTCTTCTCCTCCTTCTCCTTCTCCTTTGAAGATTTCTTATCCTTTTTCTTTTCTTTCTTCGCGGCAGCTTCGGCTTCGGCTTCGGCTGCCTCTTTTGCAGCCAGTTCTTCCGCCTCGCGAGCAGCGGTTTCCCCTTCCTCTTGCGCGGCGGCAGCAGCAGCAGCAGCAGCCATTTCGGCTTCTTTGGCGGCGGCTTCGGCATCGCCACCCGGAGCTGCATTTCTCTCGGCAACTTTTTGGAGAAGGAGTTCATGGCGTTCGCGATCCTTCTTCAACAGTTTGCCTCCTCGTTTAATCTTCTTATCTTCCAGAGCCTGGAGCTCGTGATCATCTGCTGCTGCCTCGTCCGCTGCGGCCGTTGCTTCAGCTGCTTCAGCTGCTTCAGCTTCTTCAACTTCCTGGGCCGCAGCAGCTTCATCGGCTTCCATGGCGGCGGGATCCTCGTCAGCGGTTGCGTCCGCGGGTGCTTCGGCTACAGCTTGCTCGGCAGCGCGCGCATCAGCCCGCTCTTTGAGGAACTCGTACCTCTCACGCTCCGACTTCTTGGACAGCTTGCCTTTCTTGGCCTTGCGAGCCTCGAGATCAGCGAGTTCTGCCTCTTCGGTCGCAATCTCCGCAATTTCTGCTTCTTTGGCGGCAGCCTCAGCCGCTGCCGCCGCCGCCGCTTCTTCCGCTTCAGCGGCCTCACGAGCAGCCAGCTCCTCCGCTTCCTTTGCTGCTTTCTCCTCTGCTCGCTTGTCTGACCGTTCTTTGAGGGTAGCGTATCTTTCCTTTTCGCTACTTTTCGATAACTTTCCCTTCTTCGCTTTCTTGGCCTCCAGTTGGGCGAGTTCAGCTTCTTCAGCGGCAACGTCAGCCTCATCGGCCTCCGGAGCAGCCTCAAGCTCAGCAGGAGGTTCATCTGTCGCCTCTCCGGCCCCCTCCGCACCATTGGGGGCAGGCTCAGCCTCGGCCTCGACTGCTGCATTGGCTTCCGCCCTGTCGTCGGCACGCTTTTTCAGCTCTTCGTATCTTTCCCGGTCTACAGACTTGGCGAGACGTCCCTTTTTGGCTTTCTTCACTTCTAGGTCGGCAAGCTCTTTCTCTTCGGCCTCGATAACTGCAGGATCTTCAGCAGCAGGAACGGGAGGCTCTTCTGGAGGAGCCTCCGGCGCAGGTTCCTCTTCTGCAGCTGCAGGCTCGGGCTCTGGCTCTTGCTCTGGCTCTAGCTCAGGAGCAGGTGCCGCGGCATTCGCCCTGCTTTCAGCCTTCTCCTTCAGGACAGCAAGCCGTGCCTTATCGCTGGATTTAAGCTTGCCTTTTTTGGCTAGCTTGGCCTCAAGGTCAGCCATCTCCTGTTCCTCGGCAGCTACATCGAAAGGATCTTCGACCGGGACGGCCGCGGGTTCTTCTGGGTCCACCTCTGGCATCTCTCCACCTGCAGGCTCCTGCTCCGGCTCCGGGGGGGCCTCTGCCTCAGGTTCTGGCGGAGCATCTGCCTCTGCTGCAGCTGCCTTGGCTTCGGCGCGTTTGTCGGCTTTCTCCTTGAGTACCGCGTATCTTTCCTTCTCGACAGTCTTGCCCAATTTGCCTCGCTTGGCCTTTTTAGCTTCAAGGTCTGCGAGCTCTTGCTCCTCGGCTTCGACTATCGCAGGATCTTCCTCGGGCACAGTGGGTTCGTCCGGCGGCGCCTCCTCAGCTGGCGGTTCTGGAGCAGGTTCGGGCTCGGCTTCAGGCTCGGCTTCAGGTGCTGCCTCAGCGACAGGCTCGGGCGCAGCTGCCTCTTGGGCAGCTCGGGCCTCGCTCCTCTTCTCGCACTTTTCCTTCAACACGGCATACCGCTCTTTGTCCGTAGTGGACTTCAACTTTCCTCTTTTGGCTTTCTTCGCCTCTAGGTCGGCCAATTCCTGCTCTTCGGCTTCGACCACTGCAGGGTCTTCTCCATCACCCAGTCCCTCCTCAGCAGGAGGAGCTTCTTCAGTTGGGGCCTCTTCAGCTGGTGGCTCCGGCTCAGGCTCAGGCTCCGGCTCCGGCTCCGGCTCCGGCTCCGGCTCGGGTTCCAGCGGCGCTTCTGCCGCTGCCTCAGCCGCTGCCTTTTTCTCAGCCCTCTCTGCCGCACGAGTCTTGAGTTCTTCATAACGGATACGATCTGCACTCTTGGAAAGCCTGCCCTTCTTGGCCTTGGTCTTCTCCAGCGCCTGCAGCTCTGCCTCCTCGGCCTCAACAACAGCTGGGTCTTCCCCTGGTTCCTCGGGAAGGGCCTCGGGCTCGGCAGGGGGCTCCGGCTCTGGTACAGGCTCAGCTGCTGCTGCTGCTTCTGCCGCTGCCGCGGCGTCTGCTTCTGCGGCCTCCTTCTGCGCTTTTTCGACAGATCGCTTGATGGACCGCTCTTTGAGCTCAGTGTATCGCTCACGATCAAGAGCTTTGGCCAGTCTCCCTTTTTTCGCCTTCATGGCTTCCAACGATTGCAATTCTTCCTCTTCAGCAGCAATGGCGGCATCTTCAGCAGCCTTCGCTTCGTCAACCTCTGGTGCAGGAGGCTCTTCGGGCTCAGGGGCAGGAGTCTCCTCTTCGGCGGCGGCAGCGGCGTCATCTGCCTCCTTCTGTGCTTTCTCCCCGGCTCTCTTGTCGGCACGCTCTTTGAGCTCCTCGTAGCGTAGCCTGTCTGCCGACTTGGCGAATTTCCCTCTCTTTGCTTTCTTTTCTTCTAGAGCTTTGATTTCCTCCTCCTCGGCTGCGATTTGGGCCTGTTCAGCGGCCTTAGCGGCATCCTCAGCCTCTGTGTTGACAGGCTCCGGGGCGGGAGGTTCTTCAGCAGTCGTTGCTGCTGCAGCGGCTGCATCTGCCTCAGCATCTGCCTCCTTTTGCGCCCTATCAGCTGCTCGTTTGTCGATGCGCTCCTTGAGTTCATTGTAGCGATCTCTGTCCTCCGATTTAACCAGTCGATTCTTCTTCGATTTTTTCGCCTCGAGCTCAGCAAACTCTGCTTCTTCTTTTGCAGCAATGGCTGCTTCTGCTTCATCATCGGCACTAGCCGCGGCGGCATCAGGGGCAGGAGGGTCTGGGGCTTCAGGCGGCACAGGCGCAGCTTCGCCTTCAGCATCAGGCGCGGGCGCTGGGTCGGCAGCGGCCTCCTCGATCTCTCTGGCGGCAGCAGCTTCCGCTCGCTGGTCGGCAGCCTCCTTCAAGATGGTGTAACGCGCTTGGTCTTTCTTGAGCAGCTTGCCATTTCTCTTCAACTTCTTTGCCTCGAGTTCTTCCAATTCCTCGGTGTCTGCGGCGATTTGAGTTGCTTCCGCTTCTAGCCTGGCTTTCTCAGCCTCATCGACAACAGGTTCTTCCGGCTCAGGCGGTGGCGGGGGAGGTTCCTCGACTTCAGGAGCTGGTGCCTCTTCGGCCTCCTTGGCAGCTTTCTCCGTAGCGCGCCGTTCAGAGTTGGCTGTCAGGATATCGTAGCGAGCCTGGTCCTTCTTTAGTAGCTTCCCCATCCTCTTGGTTTTCTTCTCTTCAAGCTTTGCCAATTCTTCTTCCTCAGCAGAAGCCTGGAGAGCTTCGGCATCTGCCTTGGCTTGCGCTTCAGCGTCGATTTTGGCCTGCTCTTCGGCCTGCTTTGCCGCTTGCTCCTCGGCGGCTTTGGCTGCTGCTTCCGCTTCGGCGGCTTGGTCAGCTTCGCGAGCGGCTTGCTCCTCAGCCCGCTTCTTTACCTTCTCCCGGAGAAGTTCGTACCGTTCCTTTTCCTTCTTGAGAAGCTTGCCCTTCTTGGCTTTCTTGCCCTCGAGAACTGCCAATTCCGCCTCCTCTGAGGCGGCCTCCGCAGCATCAGCGTCTGCCTTTGCCTTTTCCTCGGCCTCGCGCGCTTCGTCTGTGACAATGATTATCAGCCTATGCATAAACTTCCCGAGTGTGCCGCGGCTTACCTGCGGGGTCCTTTTTGGTGCTTAGATCCCAATCATCGTTGTTATCTTCGCCCCAGGAGAAAGTGTCCTTCTTCTTCTCGTTCTTGCCCCATGAGTTGAAGAAGTCGTCGTCGCCGCCTCCTCCTGCCGCAGGTGCATCGTCGAGTTGTATGAGGTCGTCGGCCGGTTTCTTGTCCTTCTTAGAATTGGCGCCCCAAGTATCCCAAATGTCGTCCTGCTTCTTGGGTTCTTCGGGAACGGCATCGGCAAAAATCGAGTTCTTCTTCTTTTTCCCGGCACCCCACATACCCCAGCCTCCTTCGTCCTTTTTCGGTTCTTCCTTGGGTTCGTCATCTGCAAAAATAGAGTTTTTCTTCTTCTTACCCGTGCCAAGTCCCCATCCAAAGTCGTTGTCCATACTCGTAGCGGCTGGTGCGTCAGTAACAGGAGGGGGGGCGTCAGTAGTGTCATCGAAAAGACCATTGTTCTTGTTCGCCTTCTTGGGCTTGGAGATGGCGCCCCAAAAGTCGTCCGCCGGCGGAGCGTCTGGAACAGCCGGCGGAGGATCCGAGGTGCCGAACTCATCCAGAAGGCTGATCTTCTTCTTGTCCTTCTTTCCGCCCGGTGCAAACCAATCTTCATCTGCAGGACTGTCGTTAGCTTCGTACTGGTCCAAACTAGGGGGGCTCCGTCTTACCCTCGTTCTCCTTCTTCGAGCCAAACGCAAATGAGGACTGGTCTTTAGGCTTGGATCCCCAGGGGCTCGCACCGCCGCCGCTGGCGCCCCCTCCCCCTGAATCGCCTCCACCTCCAGCCCAGTCCCAGGTCGACCCGCCACCGTTCCATTTGTTGCCCCAGGTTCCTGCAACATCATTGTTATTACTCGTAGATCCAAAATTAAGGTGCGGGCTTGCCTCCGGAATCGTCGCCAAGTTTGATCTCTTGGAAGGCTTCGGTGCCAAAGTCGGACGTTGGAATGTCGGGTAGTCCTCCGACCTGGGGCGCGCCGTTGGCCTTGGCCTTGGAACCGCTGAAAGTAGCCCAATCGTCTTCTGGCTTGTCACCACCATTACCGCCATTGCCACCATCTCCAGCACCACCGCCGGCGTCCCCAGCTGAGCCTCCGCCTAGGTCGCCGTTGCCGCCGTTGCCGCCGCCAGCGGCATCGTCCTTCTTCTCATTGCCGTTGTTGTCGTTAAGGTTTAACGGTGTTGACGCAGCCTTCTTCTTCTTCTTCGCATGCGCGCGCCGGCCGTCCTCCGAGTTGAGGTCGAGAAGGATGTCGAACGCGGGGTCACTCAAGAGGTCTTTTGAGGATTGGCGATCTCGGGATGAAGATGAAGTTGATCCCAGCGCGGGACTTGAAGCATCGAAAGCGTAATTCTGTCGGCGTGCAAAGGTATCGGTTCCACTCGGGTCCATGACTTTGTCGGCCAAGGTGGGTGTGGAGGATGCTGACGATTCAGCAGCGCCTCGGGGTATTCTTCTAGACCATACTGTCGATGTGGCGGGGACGATGAGGGTCCTCTCGACGCACTGCGTTGTGTGTGACGTGTAGAGTTTCTGCAGCAACGAATGTATTGTCAGCAATGGTACGAATGCCAGGCCGTGGCTCAAGTGTCTGAGTCGTCGGGGTCGCGTGCGAGGAGGTTCCTGGAGCGGGCCGCTCGTGAGGGAGCAGCCGAGCACGCGGCCCCGACGGTTTCCAGCGGCTAAGACTGGGGAAGTTGGAAGTCAAAATGCTTCAGAATCACCATGCGACAACGTACCTGTATTGTTCTCCTCTTCAGCGACCAAGCCTGAGAGATCAAACTCAGCTGGGCGCGTAACGAGCGCTCACCCCACCCAGTCTGCGAGGGCTGTGTTGCCGGGCAGCCATGACCGTTTGCGAAGCAGCTTTCTGTGAGCGCCAGCACCTCGGCCGCGGCCATTGTGGAAACGTGAGGTCGTGATCTGTGTTTGGGGCGTTACAATCATGGAAGCTGCTTGGACAGAAGCTGTCGATGCGCGTTTCGAGAGCGATTCGTCGAGGACGGTGTCGAGGATGGGCAGACGGCTTGGGTGCTCGTCTAATGCGCCGGGATGTGGCGTTGGGGTGCTTCTGTAGTGGCGCGCAAGAATAAATGTCGCCGTATGTTACAACATGGAGCAGCGTCGAGAAACAATGCTCCTTTGGAAGAATGGAGATGCGCAAAAGGCTTAAACCCTGGATATCGCAAATGTTGTATCCGGGACAGTACCTCCCCGCCACCTCAAAAAAAGCCTGCGAGAAGCTGGCGGCAGTCGCTGGCTGGGCTGGATTGCCCGCGCGCGCTGTCTAGCGAGCCCTGGTCCCTGTCGAGTCTGTCGTCACTAGGACCCTTCTCCCCCGGATTGTCGTTGCTTCTGTAAGTAGCCAGATGGGGCTGCCGTCGAGATGGAGGAGAAAATTCTGTTAACGAATAAACGAGAGGTTACAAAAGTCCAACAGAAGAGGAGATAAATCAAGCCGAGCGCGTGACTGACTGGCTGTCACCCTCCCGGGGCTGCAAAACAGGCGGTGATGCCAATGGAGAGGAAGGAGCCAATGACGCTGGCTGCCCTTGCTTCGATGGACACCCTGATCGTCTTGCGCAGGCGAATCGGAGCGTCGCACGAACCTCTCTTCACAAATGCGCCAGTCTTCCCTTTCCCAATGTTTGGCCAAGGTGCCTTTCCTCAGGAATGAATGAGTACAGGATATGGATAAAGTAAGTCGTCAAAACTGGCGAGGGAGGAGCATAAAGTCCTGCAGCATCGTGTTGTTGTTGGCGCATGCGAGCGGGTACATGGACCTCTTTATTCCTCACTCACATCGGCCCTTGGTCGGTCACGGTCACAATTGTCTTGCATGAATCTTGTCGGTTCATTGGTACCTAATGTGCCCATAGGCCATGAGGGGCCACTTTATCTCCCATCCGACATGATGAGCTGCTACGTATCCGTACGTATAGTCTGGGAAGCGACCTGTTGCCTCTAAATCGCCTGGGTGCTTGCCGGAAAAGGAGGCTGGGGGCGGGGCATACACGGCGAAACCTCATCACCAGACACAGATTCTGGACGACTGTCCAGTGTCCCACACCACCACGGACGGCATTAGGCAAAGCGTTAGATGGAGTCTCGATTGAGCAACCTCGATTCGACATGGCTAAGGTACCTACTCATCTACTTCGACGCACTTCCCAGACAAGATGCAATCTGCCTGCCCCTCGGATGCCCTCGAGGACCTCCCTAGCTCAAGAAGCACCCCGCCATGAGCGAACCTTGCCCTATTCCAGCCCTTTCAAGGAGTCGACTACGTACATAACACATGCAGAATGGATGTCTCCGTGCTGCATGCATGCAGGTTGCTATTGCAGCTGCGCGTCGTCTTTTATTCCCACGCGGTTCGCATCTATCCACCGACTGACTTGCGATCCAGTCGCTGGTGAGGAAAGCATGGTATTTACCTGATGTGCCCTGAAAGGCGCCAATGTCCAGCAATGCGGGGTCCAATCGCTGAGCGGCTGCTGCGCCAGATTGAACTGATGATACCAGGTAAAGTCTGGTGACCGTACTCAACCATTGCCCGAGTCTGGTGCTGTCCACGACCGCCCCCTTTCCTTAGGTCTTCAGCTGGACAAACAGTCAATCAATCTTGAAAATCTGCGCCGGCGAACACGCGAGCATTGACGACGCCTGCTCATGCGGCGAGGCCCAACTGGGGCAACTGCAGCACAGACGTGGCGTGAGCTGTCTGTCTCGAGGCAAGATGCATGAGACTGGCGGTGGTACATGTGGGCCTGGGCACCGACGCGCCACTCACGCAGGTATCTTCTTGCTGTCCACCAAGACGAACGCACACTCGGCCTCGAGCCTCCCAAACGCCACAAGCGCCTCGCCAGCCGGCGTGCGTGCAATCCTGATTCGCTGCAAGAAATGGTCGGCGTGGGAACGGCTCATCCCGCCCTTCACCGCTCTTCTTGGACGGAACACCTCGGCGGCAAGTGGCAGAAAAACAACGCTTCGAGTACTACGTACGTACGTACCCGACGTGGAAGATAGACGTGCGTACTGCCAGCAGCTCAATGCATAGAACAGACTGGAAGCATGTCCCTGTTTTGCTGTCGAGGGAGGTCGGGCCAATCTGCCCGAGATGCTGCTAGTGTAAGGTAGATCCCGCAGGGCGAGCGGATCTGTGGCGGTCAGACCCGACGGCAGTCCAGTCTCGATTTTGCCGCAACTATCCATTGACCATTGTGTACTATAAGAGTCATCATGTCTTGATCCGAGCATCGGCAGCGGCCGTGCGTCATTGCGAAGGATGGTGGACTGGCTTCAAATTTGGCTCAAGCGTTCGGTTGCGGTATAGGGTGCCCATTATCGACCAGCCTCACCAATGCCGGCGCGTGCGGCCCGTGCATGCACGTATCCAGGACGGCGGCGAATTGGTGTCAAGCGGAACATATGACACGACGCGGGAAGAACCATGACCCAGTCTATGCCGGGCGACATAGACAGACATATACGTTGCGCGATGTCTCTGGCTGATGGCATGGCTCTTCGTCTCGTGCCACTCACTGTACCTGTAATGGATATCGAAGCAGAACGGACAACAAGTGATGAATCCGCCATTGGCCAAGAGAGACTGAAACTGTTCACCCGGACATTCGCAAACTGACACAAGTCCAAGATCTATATAGAGCTACCCCTACTTGTGCATATTTGATGTTGGAACTTTGGAAGGGGAACGGATGGCCGTGAATGATTTGATGAATTAATTACTGTAGTTGTAGTTGGCTGCCCGTATTTCTCCAACAGGGTAACTCGGAGGAGCCGGTGATGGGACTGGAGTGGACGGGACTGGACTGGACCCCGTATTTCGGTTGCTTTGCTGGCCAATGGCGCACCAGCACGGCAGGCAATGAATGGACCACCACGCCAGTCCGCTGTGAGCCTTATGAGCGAGCCCATGTAAGTTGTGCCTGCGAACTTTGAATGCTGCAGGGGGGCACTGGGGGCAGGCCCGTCCAGTCCATCATCCAGTACGCAGCTCGCTACCTCTCCCTCCTGCACGGATACTAGTCTATCAATTGACTGGATCACAAGCAATGGACCCACCGGGGGGGGGGGGGGGGGGGGGGGGGGGGGGGGGGGGGGGGGGGGGGGGGGGGGGGGGGGGGGGGGGGGGGGGGG